>NC_056749.1:280622151-280677151 GCF_019279795.1 Protopterus annectens
TAAATATATATAGTGTGTGTGTCTGCATATATATATAGTGTGTCTGTGTCATATATATAGTGTGTGTGTCTGCGTAATATATAGTGTGTGTGTGTCTGCGTAATATATAGTGTGTGTGTGTCTGCGTAATATATAGTGTGTGTGTGTCTGCGTAATATATAGTGTGTGTGTGTGTGTCTGCGTAATATATAGTGTGTGTGTGTGTGTCTGCGTAATATATAGTGTGTGTGTGTGTAATATATAGTGTGTGTGTGTTTGTGTGTAATATAGTGTGTGTGTGTAATATATATAGTGTGTGTGTAATATATAGTGTGTGTAATATATAGTGTGTGTAATATATAGTGTGTGTAATATATAGTGTGTGTGTGTGTGTGTGTGCGCGTATATAGTGTGTGTGTGTGCGCGTATATATAGTGTGTGTGTGTGTGTCTGCGTAATATATAGTGTGTGTGTGTGTCTGCGTAATATATAGTGTGTGTGTGTGTGTGTCTGCGTAATATATAGTGTGTGTGTGTTATCTCGTAATATAGATTGTGTGTGTGTGTGTACGTAATATATAGTGTGTGTGTGTGTCTGCGTAATATATAGTGTGTGTGTCTGCGTAATATATAGTGTGTGTGTGTGTAATATATAGTGTGTGTGTGTAATATATAGTGTGTGTGTAATATATAGTGTGTGTGTAATATATATTGTGTGTGTGTGCGTAATATAGATTGTGTGTGTGTGTGTGCGTAATATAGATTGTGTGTGTGTGTGCGTAATATAGATTGTGTGTGTGTGTGCGTAATATAGATTGTGTGTGTGTGTGTGCGTAATAATGTATAGTGTGTGTGTGTCTGCGTAATGTATAGTGTGTGTGTGTCTGCGTAATGTATAGTGTGTGTGTGTCTGCGTAATGTATAGTGTGTGTGTCTGCGTAATGTATAGTGTGTGTGTGTCTGCGTAATGTATAGTGTGTGTGTGTCTGCGTAATGTATAGTGTGTGTGTGTCTGGGCAGTGTGTGTAGTATGTAGTGTGTGTGTCTACGTAATGTATAGTGTGTGTGTGTCTGCGTAATGTATAGTGTGTGTGTGTCTGCGTAATGTATAGTGTGTGTGTGTGTGTCTGCGTAATGTATAGTGTGTGTGTGTGTGTGTGTCTGCGTAATGTATAGTGTGTGTGTGTGTGTCTGCGTAATGTATAGTGTGTGTGTGTGTGTCTGTGTAATGTGTGTGTGTGTCTGTGTAATGTGTGTGTGTGTCTGTGTAATGTGTGTGTGTGTGTGTGTGTCTGTGTAATGTGTGTGTGTGTGTGTGTGTGTCTGTGTAATGTGTGTGTGTGTGTGTCGCGTAATATAGTGTGTGTCGCGCGTAATGTATTGTGTGTGTGTGTGTGTGTAATGTATTGTGTGTGTGTGTGTGTCTGCGTAATGTATTGTGTGTGTGTGTGTGTCTGCGTAATGTATTGTGTGTCTGCGTAATGTATTGTGTGTGTGTGTCTGCGTAATGTATTGTGTGTGTGTGTCTGCGTAATGTGTGCGTAATGTATTGTGTGTGTGTGTCTGCGTAATGTATTGTGTGTGTGTGTCTGCGTAATGTATTGTGTGTGTGTGTGTGTCTGCGTAATGTATTGTGTGTGTGTCTGCGTAATGTATTGTGTGTGTGTGTGTAATATGTATAGTGTGTGTTTGTCTGTGTACTGTATAGTGTGTGTGTGTGTGTGTCTGTGTAATGTATAGTGTCTGTGTAATGTATAGTGTCTGTGTAATGTATAGTGTCTGTGTAATGTATAGTGTCTGTGTAATGTATAGCGTCTGTGTAATGTATAGCGTCTGTGTAATGTATAGCGTCTGTGTAATGTATAGCGTCTGTGTAATGTATAGCGTCTGTGTAATGTATAGCGTCTGTAATATATAGCGTGTGAGTGTCTGTAATATATAGTCTGTGTAATATGTAGTGAGTGCGCGTCTGTGTAATATATAGTGTGTGCGCGTCTGTGTAATGTATAGTGTATGTGTGTGCGTCTGTGTAATCTGTGTGTGTGCGTCTGTGTAATCTGTGTGTGTGCGTCTGTGTAATCTGTGTGTGTGAGTCTGTGTAATCTGTGTGTGTGCGTCTGTGTAATGTGTAATGTGCGTGTGTGATGTGTAATGTATAGTGTGCGTGTGTGGTGTGTGTGTGTGTAATGTATAATGTACGAACATGCATTTCTACATATAAAGTTGGATATACCTATATATGTAGATATAGATCTCTATTTATAAATATAGATTCGAAATACTGAAATACCGAATAACTATTTCGAAAGCTCAATCGCAAAACTGCATAATCTCAAATTCACGGTTATGGCTTACGACACGTGGCGTGCAGTGTTGGGAGTGTATCGTGTATGGATGTAGGTGCAGTTTAAGGTAAGTGAGTGTTTTGTAAGGGAGTTTGTGTGTCTGAATGAATGTGTTTGTGTTGGATGTGTTGTATGTATATGTGCAATGTTTGTGTGCGCGTGACCGACTGTGAAATGTTTCCTTTTTTGTATCTCTGCGATCTCGGAGTTAGTATATATAGGTAGGGGGTGTGTCGGGGGCACAGCCCCCCACATGGGGGATGCAGGGTGGCTTGCCCCCTGCTTACATGTAGTGTAGGTTTGTATTTTTGTTTGTGTGTTGTAGTATGGGTTTGACAATGTGTGTTGTGTGGTGTATGGTGTGTATGTGTTCATGATTGTGTGTTTTACGATTGTGTGCTGTTGGGATTATGGACGTTCGACTTCAAGATTTCGAAATACTGAGATTCGATATTTTAGTATTTCGAAATAAATTGAATCAGTGTGTGTGTGTTTCTGTATAGAGGGAGAGAGACACTGAGGGAGAGACAGACAGACGCACAGAGACTGAGAGACGGACACACACACAGAGACGGATACACACAGAGCGACAGAGACAGTATACACACGCATGCGTCTGTGTGTGCGTCTCTGTCTCTCTTTCTGTGTGTGTGTGTGTATATATATATATATATATATATATATATATATATATATATATATATATATATATATATATATATATATATATATATATATATATATAATATCCGCATTAAAAACCAGACGGTGCTGGCAAGAGTTACCTCCAACAACAGTGAAATGAACAGTAAAAAAACAAAACCGGAGGTAGCAGCCACAGCTATGTAGAATAACAGCTTTATTAGTAAAAGAAGTGAGCGCTTTCGTGGCACCAGCCACTTCATCAGACAATCTTAAGAACACAGCATTTATACCTAGCTTATTGCCATCAGCTACCCAATTAATCCTTAAAACCATATACCTAGTATAAAAAGTTTTATACCTAGTGTGAAAAATTTAAAGTATAAAGTGCAAAGGGACTTGTAAGATTTTTCTAGTGGACATCTCTTTGCTTGGCCCAAAGAACATAACGAGGGGTTATTTGAGCAGCATTGTATCCCAGAAGAAAGAGTGAGATATGAATGAGAGAAATTTTGCTGCCCCATACTTTTCAAGACGTAATGTCAGCAATAGTGCGTCCACTGCTAGGACATCTAAACTTTAGATTTGTCAAAAAATATACCAGAGATGTAGGAGCTGTAATGCAGTATAATACGTATGAATTGGGGGGTACTTACGAGTGATCAGACAACTGGTTGGAACTAACCCCTCCTTTTCATACAATCGTTTGAGTCTGAAGATGCAGCTATGTGATGGACATCCGTTTAGTATGGGGGGAGGGCATCAACAATCGAGCAGAATGGGCACCTTCAGATGCCGACATTGTAGGTCGTGCACTTGTATATCCAAAGAACAAGTATTTGAACATCCTTGGTTAAACTATACTTTTTGTCCCAGGTTTTATGCAGACTGCAGCACTGAGAACATTGTACATTTAGCAACCTCTACAGGGGATTTTTATGTTGGTAAATCCAACAAAAGGTTGAAAGAGAATATTTAGTCACTCCTAAGCTATTAGAACAGGCAGTATTAAAAATGCCTTGGCCAAACACATTAAAGAAAATGAAGGTAATGAGTTTGTTTTTAGAGTACTTCAGATTGTTCCTGTGAGTGCTAGGGGGGTAATTTGATAAACTGCACCAAATCTATGTTAAATGTTATCTATCTTAAATGAATTTTAAGGCTTCAAGCTGACGGACATCCTGGCTTGAATGCATGTGTTCTTTAAGACCTGTACTAAAGGGAAGGGAATTGATGTAGTATAATTTATCAGGAGGGTCTATGTAATTACCACTTAAGTAGTTTAAATGTGCAGTGATATTGTTTTTAGATATGAAGATGTGTTAGTTGCACAACGCAAAAGTACTCATCTAAGTGTTTGTATTTGCTAGCTGTGGTGGTCCTGACATTCTTGTTTTATGCTCTACATCACTACTTATCTGAACAAGGCATTGTCATTCTTCCTCCCCTAATATGCTAGGTTACTGTCCCCAGATCATATTTCTATTTTCTCTTTTCATCCTAGCACATATTTTAATACAAGCGAGATGAGTAAACATTTTACATTTAATCTGTAACTGAAAGAAAATTAGCTGCAAGTAAAGTAAACAAGTGTTCTCAGGTGAAATGCAGTTCTATCAATATAAAGTGAAAGTCTTTCTGGCATATTTGGTCCATTACTTGCCTTATTTGCAAAATGTAGTGCCCACACATTAATTTTGATAGGTAGCCTTCTACAATTCTCTTAGTTAATTCAAGATTAGGTAATGCAAGCTGCTTCAGAAAATAGAAAGTTGTGTAAATTTCCTCAGAAGCCCTTGACCGTTTCAGTTTTGCTAAACTTGCAGATACGACTGATTTACCTAGTGATCATCTGCCGCCACACTTGCAAATTAGTATATTTTCTCAAATTTTTCATTATCAAGTGTCCCCTAAATTGGTTACAGTTTAGGTACTGTTCATGCTGTAGTTCTTAAGGGACTAGAAACTTTTAAGAGTTAACTTAGACCCCTTCTTCTCCCAGATAACTGTGATGGCACTACATCCATATGCTTTCACCCATCAATTCCAAGTTATTCCTTTCTGTGCAAGTGTTTGTTTACTTGAACATTTGCCACTCAGGAAGGTGGGTGGTCATTAGATCTTTTTGTGCCACCTACTGGCTCAGTGCAGAGCACAAGTGTAAAGTTCTCACTCCTGCGGAAGATAAAATTCTTTAATTTAATTTTCCTGATTTTCCCTCATATGGCAGGAAGAGAGAAACCAAACATAGTTAATTGCAAGAGCGCTGCAAATTTCTTGGCATCTTTTACTGACTAGCAGCAAAGTTAGTTTACTTTTCTGATTTGCAGTGCCAAGACTACTGTAACATTACTAATATTCAAATATGCAGCTTGTGAGTAGCATTTCTATAGACCTTGTAAGCACTTAAGGTACATCCACATAGTCAGCTGCCAATTGTTAATGTAGACCCAGTCAGTTGCTTAACTTGAAGCATCCTTGCCTTGGTATTTACACCTGAGAAGTCTTGTTAATGAAGGGAAAACCTTTGGGTGCTTGGATTCACCTTTTAGCTTTCCCCATATTTTATTACTGCGAAACACATTTTTGGATGCCACATTTCCTTTAGCAGAAGATTGGCCGAACACTGGCACTACTCAAATGAGCATCAGGCACAGTACACAACTCAACACTACATCCCTAGAGGCTCACCACATTTAAATTGCACACTAGTAGAAGAGGCAGTGCACCAAACATTAAATCAACTTTCCTCTTACGCAGTCATAAACAAGCAAACCCCACAAAGATCACTGCTAGAACAGCCACAGTAAGAAGGTTCTTCGTACCACCTAAATCTGCAAGATGAGTCAAGGTGTAGCTGTATGACAGTTGTCCATAAGAGAGAGCAGACCTCAAGATGTTTCATAACTCAGGAGAAGAAAAGTACTTTGGAGAAATTTTGTCTCCAACTAATGCATCAAATACATATTTGTATTTCAGTGTTTTCAGGATATTCGCCAGTGCATAATTAGGCACTTAAATCCCCTAGTGTCATGCGAGTGGAACCTACTCTAATACTGCAATAAGAATAATGATGTACTAGGCATTTTAATCATTGCATATTGTTTAAAAATAGCAACTTCTCAAGGCATTGAATTTGCCTGCTTGCAGTCTGCCAACTTGTATTTCATATAAGCAGCACAACCCAAAACTTATTTCTCTGACATTGCCATTAATCAGATTTTTTTCTTTGAACATTATTTTTTTCTTCTACCAGCTTTGCTTATCTCTGAGTTACTCAATTGCCTTTTTCTTCTCCATCGACACTCCAGTTTGCCATTTAACCTTTGAAGTTTAGTTAGCTTGGTCTCCAGTGAGACCTCTACTTCTACAATAAAGGCAGTGGTATCGAAAGTTCCTTCTGCACTTAGTGTCATGCTGTCATCCACTGTACTAGATAGGAATTTGAACCTCGTTTAGAGACTGTCATTCACTTTATTATTGCTTCAAGAATTTTAATTTACCAGTATCACACATACTTGCACACTTAAGATGTTTTTCTCATAAAATAAGTTTATCAGTTTACCATAAATATCTGCAAAGTGGCTGGAGAGGGCAACTTTCTGAAGCACAGTGACATCTCCCATGTACTGCAGTTTTGGAATGTAGAAGTGTGCCATTGCAGGGACTCTGTTGTCACCATCTCAATTGCTGGTGGACAGAAGGCTGAAAAGCCGATTGCCTACTTGAACTGATGTCTGAAATTAAACAAAGCAGAAGTGCTGGACAGAAGTTAGACATTTGCTGTTATAGAAATTCAAAGGACTTATTTGATCTCTAACCTTTAAATCTGGCAAGCATTTTCGAGTCATGGGAAAGTTGAAGTCTGAATTTGTAGTGGTTGATAAAACATGAGTCAAGATCCCTCAGTAGTTCATAGAGTAAATGCTAGACTTTTGTAAGACATTAGATGTGTGTACAAGGAAGATGCATCCAAGCTGAATTTTCAGAAGAGCACACTGAATTGTCTCAAACAACCCTTTGTATGAAAATAGAAACTGAGAAAACTTTGGTAGTTATCAGTTGCAGAGAGCAATTCTGAAGTTTTTTCTCCAGGCGAAGCTATAGTGGGGCAAGGAGTAAAGCTAGCTGTCCAGTGCTTAGATTCTCCAAGTAATGTTAGACTGTGGAAGAAACCAGGCAGATAGCGGTTACAGAAATAAACATGATTCTAAAGACTGAAGAGTTCTTGTTATTAGACATATGCCTTGAATATATGCAAAGGTTTGATTTTGTTGTAAATATCCCATGACCTGTGTAGATTGAGGTTTCACTTGGAGATCAGTGCATTTAGGTTAAAGGGGGGGTGTTAGATATGCTGCATAGACCTTTGCATACTGATGAGCTAGTGTCAGTGATTGTGGTACATTGAAGTTCCAGAGAATTCACTTTGCAGTATAGAGCTGATGGAGTTCAGACCACATTTGTTTGTGTTTTAAACTGAACATCTTGGTAGCAGCATACACACCTCCAAGATAGCTGCTACTTCAACAGCGTTTTGAGGGTGTTTTTCAATATAAATTATTTGAGGCAACAATCTGGATTTCATTCTTCTTCCTAGGCACTTCAAGAGTAAGGGTATGAAAACTGTAGTCTTTTGTAGGGCTTATGTAAGGCTTATGCTGTAAGCCTTTGGTTGACCAAGGAGTACTGCTTTTAGTACTGTCGCACATAATGGGCTATACTGTAGTAGTGTTTCTTGCAATAAAGGGAATATGTTGTATGACATATGAACATACTTGTCAACATAGCTGTTCAAGTAATGCCATTATTTCAGTTTAAATTCCCTCTCACCATCCTTGTCTGCTTCTATCCCATTTTATCTACCTTTTGACTGGGTTATTTATTTTTTTTTAAGGCAGGTGGCCTCTCCTGCTCTGCGCCTCAGACTTCTGATGACATGACTTGTTTCCTGTCCCAAGACCCACTTTCTGGATGGCATCCCCTAATTATGCTACAGAATGAGAATGACACAGGAGCATCTTCCCTTTTACCATATAGCTTACTGATGTCTACAGAATTAGAAGTGCCTTGAATGGGAATGTTAGAAAGCTGTTGATGGCCAGATGTCCACCTGCAGTGCAGTCCCACATAAAGTGATTCCTACTGTATCAGTCATATTATTTAAACCTCTGCAGTTAAGTTAAGACAGTTGCATTTTCACCATAAGTGGTTCCTTGTTTTGCTTGCTTCATTTTCTGTTTTTGGGATTGGAAACTTGACTTCACTTACTAATATAAAGTGCTTACTTTATTTATTTTTTTGTTTAAACGTTAGCACATAGTTCACAGTATATCTGTTTTCAGGCTAGAGGCCGTTTTGAAACCGACTTCACACTTAGAGTATACTAAATTGCCAACCCAAGAATCTAGTGACGAGTGTTTATGTAGTTTGTGTTAAGTATATGAATTGGGAGTTTATTTCATAAACAAGTAATGTTGTAGGAAGCAATTTTGAGGCATGTTGCATTTCACAGCTTGAAGATATGGGAAAGAGTAGTGGGAGCTAGGTTAAGAAGGGAGGAGGTGATTAATGATCAGCAGTATGGTTTCATGCTAGGAAAGAGCACTACAGATGCAATATTTTCCCAGAGTGGTGTTGGAGAAATACAGAGAAGGTCAGAAGAAGTTGCATTGTGTCTTTGTGGATTTAGAGAAAGCATATGACAGGGTGCCTAGAGAGAAGTTGTGGTATTGTATGAGGAAGTCGGGAGTGGCAGAGAAGTATGTAAGAGTTGTACAAGATATGTACAAGGGTAGTGTGACATTGGTGAGGACTGCGGTGGGATTGACAGATACGTTTAAGGTGGAGGTGGGATTATATCAAGGATGCAGATGACATTGTGATATGTAGTGAGAGTAGGTCAGCAGGGCTAAAACTGAATATATGTGTGTAAATGAGAGGGAGGGTAGAGGAATGTGGATGCAGGGAGTAGAGTTGGTAAAGGTGAATGAGTTTAAGTACTTGGGATCAATAGTTCAGAGTAATGGTGAGTGTGGAAGACAGGTGAAGAAAAGAGTACAGGCAGGGTGGAATGGGTGGAGAAGTGTCAGGATTGATTTGTGACTGACTGGTATCAGTAAGAGTGAAAGGGAGGGTCTACAAGAGGGTAGTGAGACCAGCTATGTTATATGGGTTGGAGACTGTAGCATTGACGAAAAGGCAGGAGTCAGAGCTGGATGTGGCACAGTTAAAGATGTTGAGATTTGCACTGGGTGTGACTAGAATGGACAGGATTAGGAATCAGTATATTAGAGGGTCAGCTCAGGTTGGACAGTTTGGAGACAAAGCAAGAGAGGTGAGATTGCGTTGGTTTGGACATGTGCTGAGGAGGGATGCTGTGTATATTGGGAAAAGGATGGAGCTGCCAGGTAAGAGGAAAAGAGGAAGGCCTAAGATAAGGTTTATGGATGTGGTGAGAGAGGACATGAAGGCGGTTGGTGTGAAAGAGCATGATGCAGAGGACAGGAAGAAATGGAAACAGATGATCCGCTGTGGCAACCCCTAACGGGAACAGCCGAAAGAAGATGATGATGATGTTGCATTTCTACACTAACCAAGATGGAGACAAAGATTTGCTATTTCATAATTTTTCAGAAAGTTTCATTTCCAAGCCATGGTAAGGTTCAATTCCTTGATGTGTAAAACTTTGAACCTTAAGCATAATCTGCCTCTTAAAAAGGGGTAGTGAATGGAAAATAAGTACAAGAATTAGTGTGCCAGAATAGTTGATGTCTTTAGTGTCATGTAGGTGTCTAGTAGGTTTTTTGTACTCCCTAGAAGAAATTTTAAATCTTAAATTAGTAGCAAAATGTAATACTTAATAATTGGGCTATTATAAGCTCCATATGTTGTAAATAAAGCAGAAGATCTACATTGAAAACTGGGTACTTGTGTATTATCACAACCACATTTTCAAGCAAATGGTGGTTGCTTTCCCTTGTGTCAACTGGGACTGATTTAAGTATGAGAAAACCTCAGACGCATGTTTTCTTTAACGTGTTCTTGTTTTTAGGAAGGTTTCTCACTTCAGATGAAAAAAATTAATGTTTGAAATAATAGGTTTCCCCATTTACTGCCAGTGTCTCAAGATGTCAGTTAAGTTCCCCCATTCCACACTTAAAAACACGTTCCGCATTCCTTTTTCTCAGCCTTTGCCCTGACAGCAGAAAGCATCGGGAAACAAAAAGTCAAAACAGTATACCCTGTCTGACTCCTTACAAAGTTATCGGGAAGGGTAGTGTACTGTTAAACACTACCTTGGTGGATTTTTTTTTTTTTTGGTTTGTAAAACGAGTGTGGGTTTTCAAACGTTGCTTGCAATTTTTGGCTAGCTAATCCATTGGAGGATTAGACGTCTGATAGGAAGCAAAGACAATTAAGGGGATTTTCGAGTAGAAAATGGTGGCAGTACTGCAAAATCATTTAAACATCTGATTATGGATCAATTATATTAGAGGCGTTAAAGTGAGACTAGCATTGGGGGGATGAAAGGAAGTTAGCAGATGCAAAAGATTTTGCAGTACTGCTGTTTTCTACTTAAAAAAAAAAAGTCTCCCTTGATTGTCTTTGCATCCCATCAGACGTTCTTCTGATGCATGTAAAAGGGCGCACAGAGACTGCAGCTAGTTTCTCCGGTCAAGCCACTGCAGAGTCGAAGCAGCGGAAGAAAATGGTGACTGCTTTACCAAGCCCTCTGTTTACAACCCAACCTTACATCACACCTTAAAAATGTTTGAACTTTCTCGTAAACACACATCAGACAGACCTTACAAGGTAAGACCAAATGTCCGTTCTTCAATTTTGTCAATTATCGCAGCATGAAAATGTGGTTGCGATAATACTCAAGTATCGAAAACTGATATGCCCTTTAAGGGGGAGTTCTTGGAGTAATATTCCAGGCTGCTCACGTTGAGGCACCTGGTAAAGGCTAGACATGTGGATTTGATACTGATTCTGATGAACCTCACTTTGATGGAGACTTTCATGGGTCCCCCTGCTTCATGACCATGATTTTGCACTTTTTGAAATACGGAAATAATCAGGAAGTGGCTAACTTATCCATCTGGGTTTGGCTATCCTTTTCTGCACAGACTCCTATTAAAAGCATGATTTCCTCCAGTCCCCATGGTTAGTCACATCATCATTATCCTTTTTTATCTGTAGGGATTGCATCAGTCCCTAGAGCGTTGCAGAAGGCATCTGCTCAAAAGACTTGGTAACTGGAATCTGTTTTTTCTCATGGGTAGTAGAGCGAGATTAGGATCCATTGGACTTTGGTTCTTTTTCAGAGTGCTAAAGTTCTAGGCCATCGTGTTTCTCAAGCTGGAGTTCATTTCTAATTTCCACACGAGAGTAAGGAAGGTCTCTATGGCATTGCTTAAAACTGGTAAGATCTTTTTAAAGGGTGTTATTCTTAGACCTTCTCTGAATCAGCATTTTTATTCATTAGGACATGTCTTGTGTTGGAAAACTCCGTGCCTGTTTATTTTTTTTTGCTTCTCTTGATAAACACACTAATGAAGATTTACTTCTCTGTATTGATAGTGTAAGCCAGCTGCTTGCTGTCTGTACCAAGGTATGAGGCAAGGGATTTATAAAGCTGTGTTTTTCTACTTGGTTGTCTAATAGTGTAATGTTTTGCTGTAAGTAGGATGATAAAGTGGTCCTACTAACAGCAAAATTGCAGAATGTACCATTTAGTCAAATTTGTCTTCCTCCCACCTTTCAAATTGGGTACAGTCCTGGAGCATGTTTAATAAGTAAGGAGGAGTAAGTTGGGTTTGCATCCACTCCCCTGTAGGTCTGGGATCTACCACTTCAGCAGATGGCAAACTTAATTAAATGCTTCAGCGAGTTTGTCCTTTTATAAAAGGATAACATCTGTATGATAGCACCATGGTAAAATTCCCTTCATAGATGATTCGGTATCATTGCCACTTGTGGCCTTTTTCCATAGGTCCTACAAGGGAGATTTTTTACTACTTTTCCCTGCCCTGCATTCTTTTGCAGAATGTACTGTAAACTGGGCACTAATTCCATTTTTATTGTCCTACCTTGTGGATACGATTATCAGAGGGACTTCACTAGGTTCTCCACCACAACAGGTCTGTACTGCTTGAGACTTTGCCATGATAGTCTTGTTGCAGTAGTAACATTTGAAATCTGATACAGAGGTTGTGTAGTTGGTGTTTGATCCATGAGAAACCACTCTAGTTGATGGGGATACCATTTCTCTTCAGCTTTTCACTTTGAGAATGTTTTTTAAAAGCAAAGGTGGTCATAGATGAGGCAGTCCTTTTATCGGGGTTTTCGTTTTTATTTTTAATTCATTTATTTAAATATTTTGTAAAAACTGAAGAGCCATACATTTGGGAGGGAGGGGTGGATGTATTTGTTAATTGGGAGAGTCCTTAGAAAACATTTGATTAGCATTTGATGAGTTTTAATACATTTCCTTTTTTTTGTTTAAGTAATAAATGGGGTCTAAACAGGGAAGATGCAGTGCCTTAGTGTTATGAGAATCTCTTGGAGAGGAATACTTTTCTTTCATTTCTTCTAATTTTTCGAAGTCGCACTCTGAAGCGCATACCTTTTAAAGTCTTGGCAAGGACAGAGCTTGCTGTGGGGAAATCAGAGCTTTATTTCATTTTCTGATTATATGCTTAATCTATTTTGTAGTTGGTCAAGAGTATACCCTGGCACTCACAGAGCACAAGGCAAAGCAGCAATCCTGGCTAGGATGCCATTCTTTCACAGAATGCATGCGTAGCAAAGTCCCTGTGGGCAGCCTGTAGGGATTGTCAGTTCATTTTACATGTCTTGGGATGTGGGAGAAATGAGAGGATGCTTCATTTAATTGTTAGCTGTGATATTCATAACTTTTGTGCGTTTTTAGTTGTTTAGATATGTGTGTGCTGTTTGAGTAGGATGACAATAGTTTTGAGTTTATGCTTCTGTAGACCTCCACATAAACATTTTTTGTAGAAATGCTATTGGTAAGTAGTGACTCTTGACCTTGATTAAACTAGATGCATTTGGTGTTTGTGATCAGTCCAGGTGGTGTAGATGTTGAATGAAATGTAATTTCTTAGCTATAAACTGAATGTGATGGTGGTTGACCACTATGAAAGGGTGAGCCCGTCCATCTAGTACTGCACTTAATAGGTAATTACTTTGAACCACATTGATGAGAGCTGAAAGGATTCTGTAGTTTAGATGAATAGATCTTGGGCACAAATGCTTAGGCTTTGTTGTTTGTACACATTCCTACATGACCTTACGATTAAGGACTCTTCAGCACAATGCTTTAACATCTGCATATTGCATCAGTTGACTAGATTCGCATCATTGCTAGCATGTGTACTACTGGACAACAGTAGTTTCCAACTTGCTTTACCTCTTACTTCTTTTTTAAAAAAAAAAAAAAAAAAAAAAAAAGGGTCATCTTTCATTATACATAGAGTTCTTGCATTTCCCTCCACAGTGGATGAATGTGGTGAGGAGTTTTATTGCTTTCAGTTTTTAATTTCCCAATGCTTTTAGGTGGCATGCTTGGCAGCTGTGCCAGTGTCCACTTTAGACATCTTATCACATTCATAATTGCTTTTTCTAACTGTATTTCTGTTTTAAAGTTTTTTCTATAAATAAAAGGCACAATTGGTTATGGCAGTAATTGTATTCTTTACAACAAACAATGGCATGCTGTTAGTGGGATAATTAATACATTTGAGAGTGATGCACCTGAGCCCTTCCCTCGTGCATTCCATTCTAGTTCTGTTCTATGTAGGATAATCATTAGGTTCAGTACTGTACAAGGAAAAAGGTAATGTGCAAAACTTTATTTTCATTATTTGTTCAGCTTGGAGCTGAATGCTGGCTCTGCCCTGTACAATGAGGGCAACAACTCCTAACTGTCTAGGTAGGTACATGCTTTGAAAGCTAGCACTGGGTAATGCAGCCCATGACTGGTAACGAGATGTATAGCACGTTTTTTGATGTCTCAGATACTTGGAGCATTTGTAGAAATTCTTGGTCTTTCTGATGAGACTGCATTAGGGAGATATCTGAGCATCTTTTTCCTGTCACTCAGATCAAACTGACTTAGTTCAGGTTTTTGCCTTAATTCACTTAACAAATGCATATGAATATGTAATTTAGTGTTTACACATATTTAAGTGCATTACTCTTGTCTTTTCAGTGCAGTTATTGTACTGCCAATGGACAGTGCAAGGCTGATGATAAATTCCAAGTAGCGGTTTTCTGTAGTTGAAGACTTTTCATCCTCTGCATTCGGAAGATATATGAAGTGGCTCACATTTTACTTAAAATAGTGAGGTCATACCACTTTCAGAAAAAGTGCAAATCATTTTTTTAACATTTATTTGATTTTTCATTTATGCAGTTTTTTCATTGTGACCGCAGGCTGTAGTTGAGCGCATGCAAATTGAAGACCTACCCTTAAGTGACAGCCTGTCAGTGAGTATACAAGTTTAATATTTGGCTCTCAGTATCCTGATATATTGCCTGTAGACTAGGTGGATCAAAGTACTAGCCCTTTATTATTTCCCACTTTCAACTCTACTTGTTCCAATATGCTTTGCTAGTATTTTAATGAAGTCTTTAATTTCTTTCATCTTGACAGCTGTAATCCTGGATGCATCCTTGAGTTAAGCTGTTTCTGGTCTCTAACATTCCTTATGCCGCTGACTGTTTAGATCTGGAGTGTAATGTTGCGGCCCGAGGTTTGCCACCAGTTCACCACTGGCATTCAACATGTTCTCTCCAAGATGTTGTAATTATTGGCAGAAAACAGCTGTTGTGTATTCAAACCAAGAAGTTCTCAGAGAATTACTGGGTAGTTAGCAAGCACTACTGGGAGAAACACAAATTGAGCTAAGTGGTCCCAGTACCATTAAGGTTTCCTCATCACTGGCTTACACCCTGATGTAGTCTACTCCATATCTTACATCTATATAGGTGTTTACTTTCCTTGCCACTTCCTTTAACAATGTAATGTTCTTATGAGCATTTCTTCTATCCATTCCTCTGTGGCAGAAACATCAGATGTGTTGGCTTCCTTAGAGAAAGGGGTTCAGGCACCAGACCTCCTTTTGTGCTTTACTTCACCTCCAGCTGTATGCTGGAACTCAGCTCAGCTGTCTTATAGTTCCATTAGTTATTTGGCATCACTGGCTCTGCAAAGGAAATTCCTAACTTTTGACTCTGGTATTCCATGCATGCTCTGAGAGGTAAAACTTCTACAGGCTACTCTTGTACCTCCCCTACCCAGGGAATATACCCTGCATCTTTCTCTTCCATTTTCTTCTCATGACTAAACTCCTTTGGATGCTGAATGGCCCCACCTTTGGAAAAAAAAAAATTAGAGTTTTATTCTGTATTTGTTTTGTGACAGTAGGTCAGTGATCTTGTTTTGCCAGTCATTTTGGTACTTATTGCTTTTATGCACATTTGCCCCTCCTGCCTGCTGATCCTCAACACCTTCTTGCCCAGTTGGGTCATTTTTTTCCTTTATTTGGGTGAGGTTTGACCTGGAGGGGCCATCTTTTAGGCAGCCATTGGGGGTGGTTTAACCTTTTTCTGTTACACCCTACTTTTTATGCACTCTATAAGGTGTGGACCAAGACATGTAAGAGGTTGAGCTTGAAGGCCATTCATTCACTTCTGCAAGGATTCTTTACCTTCAAGTAGCTACTTCCCTACTCTTGAAGCACGGGAGGTAATTTTCCTGGTCTTCCACTAAAGAAAATCATGCCTTCTGGTGTGCCCCCCTCAAAGTACATGCAGTCCTTCCTACTGTCCAGAAAAGTTGAGTGGGCTCTTCTCCAATTCTCTCTCACTAGCCTGGCTCCTCCAGTGCTGGGGCTACTAATAAAGCCCCAGATGCCTGGGTCATAATTGGAGCACCTTTTGTTTGCACGATGCAGTGAGGCCTTACTGATGTTTTGATGACTATTTTTGCTAGTTGTCCTGTTTGCCCTACCATTAGTGTATTGTCACCCTACCATGTGCTGACACTTTTTCCTTGATTTGTCTTTGATATTTTCTTGGCATCATGCATTAATCTTCCATACGTTAAGCAAACAAATCTATGCCAAAAGTCACAGGAAATGTGTATTGATAAAGTTCACAACATTTTGTCTGAGTTCTGGAAGTCATACCAAGTTTAATGAAACACCTCTATGGAGATGAGGGAAGTAGCTTTATACTTTCCTGTTAAAATATCAAGTTCAGGAAAAGTCTCAACATCTCTGTTAATGCTATGCTTGCTTCAGACATGGAGAGGGCACTTTCTGTCCTATTTTGTAGCCTGTCTTTTCTTCTAATTCTCTTGTAGAATCTTGCTCGTACAGATATTTTCAGTTTAAGAAGCCTTTATCAAGTGGACCAAGTCTGTTAAACAGTCTGCCTTTTAAAGTGAAGTGTAATGGATTTGTTAGGATCAGATTTTTGCTGTCTGTTACAGGTCCAGGCATGCAAGCAGCTTGGATGGAGGATCCCATGCCTGCTACTTCCTACCCTTTAGAAATCATGAGTTGTTTGGTAGAGCCTGCTTCTCCTGCATTCTGTGTGCCTACCTTTGCTTGAGAGGTCACCTTTTGTCCATTAGTCCAGAGGTGTAGACGTCTACCTTACCAGAGGTGTAGACGTCTACCTTACCGTCTGAGCAGAAATTGGCAAGGCTGTAATGGAAATTCAGTACAGAGGCTTTTTCCTCTTCCTTCTCCCTGGCCCTTGAGATGCATGAAGGAGACTATGCGAGTGCTCACTTCTTGTCTGGGTTTACTATATTGATGGATTCTCTGAGATGACAGAATGGCAGCTGGTGAGCTCACACTTACCAGTATCAACTTCTTTGGTGTTGGCAGGACTGACACTGCTGCCCCCAGTCTTGGGACTTTTGGTGATGGCCCTTATTGATTCTGTGCTGCTTTTAAGGAGGATCTCCTATTGCTCCCTCCAGTGCAGGTTCAGCATTGCACCAGCATTGGCTGTAGCTTGGGCTCCAGTGATGGCTGTTTGGGCCATATCCTGGTTCCTTTAGCAATGGCTGAGCCTCTAGCTAGTCGGATAGATGGTTTCGCACCTTCTTAATCTTTCTTGGCTAGACCAGTGTCAGTCTTATAGTTACAAATGCAATAGTAATCTTTTCAAACATAGGTTACTGAGGAGGGGCTGTCCTCGTCTCCATTGCAGATAAAGGACCTCTACTTTCAGAGCAGTATGCCTCCAGTTGTCCTTTTCCTTCCTTGGAAGGGCCTGAGAATCCTCTGTTTTGGAGGAAAGTAACCGGAACTTTCACCACATTAATTCCTCTATGAAGGATAGTGATGAAAAGTTCACTTTTCACCTTTTGTGTGCTGAGACCTCACTAAACTTGGAGAGTCATTGCAGAGGATTAAGTTAAGTGTGAACTTGGTGATAAGTTGTCTATCTCGCCTTCATTCTTGCTGGTTGGGTTCAAAGCCGATCCTCTGCTCCGACTCTGCCATCTACTGAAGCTCTAGAGCTATTTACTGGCTCGAGGCCTCCCCATATCCCACAAAGCTTGGCACTAGATACCTAGATCTCGTTTGCCGCTTCAGCTACGAGGTTGCGATTTTACTGGTTCAGGTCGTATTATTCCGTTTTTTGTATTGGCTAGAAATTTACCTTTTATTTTTAGTATATTTAGATTGTCTTCCCTTTTAGTGTAGTTAGACTGTGTATCCCCTAGTTTATCCCACCTAGGAAACTCGTTTTTTGTTAGTTTCTTCCCCCCCCCCTTGTTTCTTCTCTTTAGTGGCTAACCCCACCCCTTTGGTACTTTATAGGAGTTGTGTTTAGCCTTATAGTATTTGTATATTTTTATTAAGGATAGTTTTGTAGTTATTATTGTTAACTTAACTAGTGCGGGTGTGTGTTTTTGTGTGCCTTGTTTAAGCTCTAGTTTAATTTTTCTCTCTAGTATCCTCTTGACAGTATGTCTAAGGATACTAAAGTTTCAGGCTTCAAGAAGTGTGACTCGTGCTGTCAGAAGATGTCTCTGACAGACTGTCACACTTGTGTGTATTGCTTTGGTTCCGTACACCTGCAGGACTCCTGCTTGGTCTGTCATGCCTTCAGCCCGAGAGTCTTGCAGGAGCGTAGGAACAAGCTTCTTTTGAGAGGCTTACTTAAGCTAGAGGGATCCCCAGCGAAGCCTCAGTTGGGGAAATCCTCAAATCCCGCCAAACCGTCGGCTCCCAGTTCGGAGCCGTCGCTGGGCGGAACATCTTCCTCCTCTTCGGTTCTGGCTGGAGCCGACATCTCTAGACCTCAATTGGCTCCGACCTTGGTATCGGAACCATCTTTGAGCCGAAAACGTTCTAGGTCCCCTTCCCTAGAATCAGTTCGGCTCCGAGGTCACCATTGCTTCAATCTGAACGAAGCCATAGGTCCCACTCCTCTCAGTCCTCCAGGCTATCTGATCATGACTTGGAGAGGGTGGTCAGTAGACTCCTTAAATCGCAGGCCCTGGTCCAAATGTTAACCAGCCCTTCTCAACAGACTGTGGCTGTCCTGGTGTCTTCAGCAATTCCTCTTCCAACTCCCCCTTTGTGTTCGGAGCCAGAGCTGGTAGGGGCTCGAATCTTGGAAACGTCTGAGCCCGATACCACACCTTTCGGCTCCTTCGGCTCAGATCTCTTCATTGTTCCCTTTGTTGGAGGGATCTGGGCGCCAGGGCTGCCTCTGCTCTGAGGGGGTGAGTGGCATCAGACCCTTGTCCGACCCCATTCTCCCTCTCGGGGCTTCGGCGCAGGTGAGCTCGGCCCTGACATCGGCCTTGGAGCCGTCCCTCTCGGTGCCGGGAGGGGTTCACGTCTCCCCTGAGCGGGGACCTTCTACTCTGCCTGATAGGGGCGCCTTCGAGGTCATGAGGAGCATGCTGACTCCTGAGTCGGCTCCTCGATCGGCCCCTTCGGCTCCTTCCCCCATGGTGCCTGCATCGGTCTCTGCCCACCCTCCTGACCCCAAGCGTGGAGAACAGATGCTCCAGGTCGCTCCATTGGGCATATCTTCCTCTTCCGAGGCCTCCCTTGATCTTTCAGAGGAGCCCCCTCGGAAGAGAAAATGTAAGAGGAAACATGTAGACTCCCCCGAGTCAGTCACGTCTGATACCGACTTGGAGGATTCGGAAGGGTCCCCAAGATCCCCCTCTGAGGATGTTTCCTTTTCAGACATCCTAGAGATCCTTAAGCAGAGGGGGAACTGGACTGCCCTTAACCCTTCTGAGGACGAGTCGGTATACCTGGACACGTTTGGTTCTCGCCCTTCCACCTCCTGGGTGTCTCCACCCTTCGACCCGCTCATTGAAGTAGTGGCTCGAAGGGCGTGGTCAGCCCCGGACACGGTGGAACCAACTCCCCGTAGGCCCACTAAGTTCATTACAGCCCCACCCAACAAACAATTTTTGACAAAAGGTGTCCCTGTTGATGCCATGGTGGTGGCAGCAGCCACTAAGGAGTTGGCTGACCCTTCGTTGCCTGTCCATTCTCCTAATAGAGTGTAGGACAATGGACAGGTACGGGAAGCGGATGTTTTCCTCAGCGACACTTTCCATGCGGTCGCTGAATTATCTGTGCTACTTCAACCACCTTCAAAGGGATCTTCTTAAGGAACTGGGTGATACCCTTCAGGATCCATCAGCTGCGCGGGCTCAAGATGAGATTAACTCCCAGCTGGCGACCCTCAACTCATAGTCAACCCCTCCATGCGGCTCATTTCTTATGCAGCCGATGGGGCGAGTAGGGCTGCAGGTACAGGTGTGGCTTTGAGAAGACATGCCTGGATGCGGTTATGTAACTTTGCTGACCCCTTTAAGGCGTCCTTCACCAATACCCCCTTCAATGGTTCAGCTCTGTTTGGACCACAGGTGAAGGATACCCTTACTAGGTGTGAGCAGGAAGGCAAGACTCTGTGTCGTGGGAGTCTGTTTTTCTACTCCCTCTAGACCATACCCTAAAAGTCAGAAGAGTGGGAAAATGTGGTTTTGGAAACCCCAGGGAGTCGTGCCTGACACACGTGGCGAGTTTCTCTCCAGGGGCAGAGGAGGGAGCAATAATAGACGTCGCCCGACGGGCAGAGAGGGTCTGCAAAATCTCGGTAGCAGGGAATCTTTTTCTGACAAACCTTTCAGCACCCCTGAGGGGCTGCCCGACTGTCCACCTTCGGAGGCAGTCTGGGGAAGATTGTCACTGTACCCAGAAGCCTGGCAACTCCTCACACAAGACAAATGGGTATGGTCCATCATATCAGAGGGTTACAAAATCCCCTTTGTCCACACCCCTGTACAAACAACCAAGTCCCTTCCAGATGTCCCAACCAGTCTAAGGGAACAAGCAGTGCCAGAAATTTCAAAACTGCTAGAAAAAAGGGCCATCCAGCCAGTCCCAGCAGACCAGCAAAAAGATCCGGAATTTACTCCAAGTTCTTTTTGGTACCAAAAAAGACAGGGGACTGGAGACCCATTTTGGATCTCAGCAGATTAAACAAATCTGTTCAAAGAACGAAGTTCCGGATGGTCACGCTTCACTCCATTCTACCCTTTTTGGGTCAGGACAATTGGATGTGCTCCATAAACCTTCAGGATGCGTACTACCATATCAAAATGGACAGGCGCTCCAGAAGGTTTCTCCGCTTCCGGCTGGGAGCCAGTCACTATCAATTCAGAGCCCTGCCCTTTGGTCTCACCACAGCCCCCCAGGGTGTTCACCAAATGCATGGCAGTGGTTACGGCTCACCTGAGATGGCGAGGATTCCAGGTGTTTCCATATCTAGACGACTGGCTCCTTACTGCTTCCACCAGGCATCAGCTACTGCGAGCCAGGGATTATACAATCCAAACTTGCTCCGAGCTAGGTTATCTCAATAAATTTCGAAAATTCTGCATTGTCGCCTTGTCAGTCTATAACCTTTATAGGCGCAAGATTAAATACAAAAGATCTGTCTGCAAAACTTCCTCTAGACAGTGTGTCAGGCATTCGACTGCATGTGCAGGTCTTACTACAGTGCAAGAGGATCAGATTTGTACTAAAATCGTTGGGCTTCATGGCAGCAGCAATCATACTAGTTCCCCTGGCTCGTTTTCACATGCGGATTCTTCAGTGGATGCTTTTTACCCAGTGGTCCTTTCAGCAACTGCCGTTGTCTCGCAAGATAATGATCACTCAAACATGCAAAGACCACCTGGCTTGGTGGATGGTATCCCCTCTAGTACTCCAGGGCAGACAGTTTGTTCTTCCTCCTCTTGTTGCCACAGTAACCACAAATGCCTCCCTGATCGGGTGGGGGGGGGGGGGGCATTTTCAGGGCAGGACTGTCCAGGGCACTTGGCAACCTCTAGAGTACCACCTGCACATAAATGTCTTGGAGATGGGAGCGGTGCTTTTAGCGTTGCAAGCTCTTCAGGACTCTCTACCCACCGAGACTATTGCAATTCAAAGACAATATATCTGTAGTGTGGTACATCAACAAGCAGGGTGGAACCAAGTCCTATCCCGTATGTCGAGAAGCACTCAGATTCTGGCAGTGGGCGATCTCCTCTCAGCGGTTTCTGATAGCAACGCACATCCCCGGGAAGTCCAACGTCCTAGCAGAAGACAGGCTGAGCAGAGCTATTCTCATGCCTCATGAGTGGTCTCTGTCAGCCAGTAGCGGACAAAATTTTCCACAGATGGGGTCAACCTTGCTGCGACCTTTTCGCAACTCCTCTCAACAGCAAGTGCGACTATTTCTTCACTCTTCCCCCTTCCTGGCCACTCCCCCAGAGAAGCTCTAGTTCACGATTGGCCCCGGGGTCTTCTGTATGCATTCCCACCTTTTCCCCTAATTCCCATGCTAATTCAGAAGGCGACCGCATTGGGATCCAGGATGATCCTCATTGCCCCTTACTGGCCTCGACAAATTTGGTTCCCATTCCTGCATCGTCACCTGCTGGAGCAGCCTTGGAATCTGGACCCAGTGCCAGACCTCTTGGTCCATCAGTCGGGCTGGCTGCACCGATCCCTTCAGTCTCTCAACCTCACGGCTTGGTTGCTCCACTTCCAACCTTAGCCAGGCTTCCACATATTTCTCAGCCGGTGCGTGAAATCATCCTTTCGTCACACAAATCTACCACCGGGAAGACTTGTGCTAGTAAGTGGAAACGTTCCTCTTTCTGGGCAGAGGCTAGGAATATAGATCCCTTTACAGCCCCTGTCCATCACGTTCTAGATTTTTTAGCCGAACTTTTTCAAGCTGGCTCCTCGTCTGCCACCATTAGGGTCCAATTAGCTGCTATTGCAAATTTCCACGCTGGCCTGTCAGAAACCAGCATCATGTCCCACAAACTTTGCAAGGCCTTTCATCCGAGTGACTCCTCCAGGTGCATATGCAGTTACCTCCTACTGCTCCTCTAGGCGTCCAATATTACTTGTTCATATTGCATTAATAATTCCAAAATCATGCTACATGCAAGATATCAGATTATTTTATCTTTAAGCATACATGGCAAACACAACTGTATTGATATCTGACCTTTGTCAATGAGTATTTGTTAGAATTGTAAGGTGATAACTTAATTTTTAAAGGCTCAGGCCACACCCACTAGGAGTTAAAGGTACACACTCAAAAGAGCTGTACTGGAGGGAATGAGGGACTATTTTGCTTTGGCCCCAGGTCCGAGATCCCCCACCTCCGTGGGATTTAAACTTGAAATTAGCTTCCTTGATTCTTCCCCCTTTTGAACCTGCGGCTTCCTGTTCCTTAAAATTACTCTCCTGGAAGACTCTCTTTTTAGTCGCCATCACCTCAGCTAGGAGAGTTTCGGAACTTCAAGCCCTCTGTATTCGTCGTCCTTACCTTGTGTTTCATAAGGATAGAGTTTCACTCGGGACTAATCCTTCATTTCTGCCCAAGATGCCTTCCGAAACAAACCTGAATCAGGCTATTGATCTGTCGTCTCCCCCCCCCCCCCAACTATTCGAACAAAGCTGAACAAAAGTTACACCAATTGGACGTTCATAGGTAATTGCGTTTTTATTTGGATAGGACTAAACAAACAAAATCAGACCAACTCTTTCTGTCCTATGCTGAGGGCAAGCAGGGACTGCCAATTTCTAAAGTAACCTTATCCAGGTGGTTGTCCTCCATTATTACTTTGATTTATCAACTGAGACATAAAGAACTCCCTACTAAACCTAAAGGTCATTCCACCAGAGCGTTAGCTATTTCGGTAGCTTTTCAAGCAAGACTACCAATGGAATCTATTTGTGCTGCAGCCACATGGGCCACTCCTCATACTTTCATTTCGCATTATAAGTTGGATATGGCCTCTAGGAGTAGAGCTGATTTTGGTTCCACTGTGCTAGAGTCTGTTCCGATGAGCCACCCAGGACTAAGGTGCTAGGGACGCTGTCCTAACCAGCAAGAATGAAGGCGAGTTAGACAACTTAACATTAAGAAGTTATGCACCTACCATAACGTTCCATGTTAGTTGTCTTCTCGCCGCCTTTCTTGCGTCCCACCCTCCATCCCCCTAGCCTGGACAGACCAAGAAGAGTGCCTTTTTGAGGCCCTCTTCCTCTGGCTAATTCTTATCTGGGTTACGTCCTTCCTCTGTTTTACTACTGTAGGTAAACCTTGTAGTTTGGACAGGTGTCCTTGAAATTTTTCTATGGTGTTAGCTCTGCCAAACGAGATCTGGGTATCTAGCGCCAAGCATTGTGGGATATGGGGAGGCCTCGAGCCAGTAAATAGCTCTTGAGCTTTAGTAGATGGCCGAGTTGGAGCAGAGGATCGGCTACGAACCCAACCAGCAAGAAAGAAGACTAGAAGAAGACAACTAACATGGAACGTTATGGTAGGTATATAACTTCTTATTCTTTGTTTCACTGTTGCAGTCATTACATTTGGGGTTATCTGCGTGCAGTAGCCCTCAGTCGGCCTGATTAACAGTCTTTCCTGCGTCTGTTGCTGTCCCTTCTTCCATGACGTCAGGTCGTCATGGGTATAAAACATGCAGCTGACGCCATTACATCAGTCTTTCTTGTCGTGCGGTGCCAGAAGCAGTTTGCAAGTGCCAGTCGGCAGACTCCTAAAATTTTCGTTTTCGAGTTTCAGAACCAAAGTCTTTAACTAAAGCTAAGTACCCCATCGGGGAAACTTTTTTTTCTTGCTCCTTACCGATGTCAGTAAAAGTTAATAATTGCATTACTTGTGGAAAGCAAATACCTCAAAGATTTTCATTCGTATTGTGTTCATTGCCTAGGCCCTGACCACAACGTACCTTGCTGTCGGTTTTGCGCTTTATTTAGTCAGCACACTATCAGTCGTCTGTATATTTTTGCTTCTAAATATTTCGGTTCTCTGTTTAATTATCCAGAAATGTCTACTGTTAGCCATCCGACTACCGGGATTCTAAAAAAAATGCAAAGATAGACAGGCAGGCCGCCAAAGTCCAAAGCTGCCGATGACGTTTCTAAGCCAGTCGCCAGTTCGCTAGTACTCAGGCACTTTTGCAGCCCCTGATACCAGTTACGTCTGACTCGCAGGCCTCTACTGAGACCCATTCGGAGTCCGGTATGCCACGAGATGCTTCAACTGTGGAACCTGTGGTTGTCTCTACCTTGGATGGGTCTGGAGCCACTATGCAGGCACTGGCTTCTAAGGGTGTATTCAGGCCTACGGACTTGCATATTAAACAGACGCCTCCTTCATTTAGGCCAAAATCTCTAACCATGCCTAAGAAACTGACGCCCAGGCCGCATGCTCAGGCCTCTATGCTAAAAAAAACAAGAATGGCTGAAGATCTTATAACTCTCTAATCAGGGGAAGCTAAGCTCCCCCTTCTAAGACTAGGACTGAAGTTGTTTATGAATCTTCTGAACAGGATTCCGATTTTTCTGATGATCTGGATTTGCCCTTATCTACTTATGGGAATTCTGATGCAGATGACTCTATTCCCTCTGCTTCCCCTCCAGAGGATTTTTCTTTTGGTGAGACCTTACCTAAGGAGCATTTCCACTGGGAAAGCCAGGATTTTTCTGATTCAAAAAAAGAGGCTTAGGGATTTCTTACTCCTGCCTCAGCATAGGCCTTTAGCTATAACTCCTGTACTAGACATTGATGATGCCTTTTCAGAATCTAGTTTGGCCCCTGATTCTTTGCCTCCTGCTCCCAGAAAACCTGACATATATTACAGTGTTCCTGATTCTCTCAAGTTCCTTTTTAAAAATCATATTGCAGATCCGGAGACTGTTTCACAGGGACCCAAGGGCATTAAGGCTTCTACTGCTAAAAATCCTACCTCCTCTGATAGCGACTCTAGGGCTCTGGATAGATGGGGTAAGAAAGTTTACACTTCTGCAACCTTGGCCATTAGGGCTTTAAACTGCCAGTTTCATATGCTAAAGTATCAACATGTTATTGGATTACTTAAACAGAAAATGTTAATTCCTCACTGTGGTGAAAATAAAGAATTACAGGATTTAAAGCATTCTGCTGAACAGGTTGGAAAACATACTTTGCAATGTGGATTTGATTCATTAGAGGCCTCTTGCAGGGCTGCTGTTACTGGGTCTGTGCTCAGAAGGCATGCTTGGCTTGAGCAAGAGTTGCCTGATTATGTTGAAGCTAAATTGTTGGATGCTCCCTTAAATCAGGACCGCCTGTTTGGCAACAAGGCTGAGGAAGTTCTTAAAAGGATGGTAGATGAAGCTAAATCTATGCAAACTGTTAAAGATTTCTTACAAGTTCAGCCTTCTAGATTTAGTAGGCACAGGCCCTCTAAAAACTATCCTTTTCAGCCCCTTACAGGTCTTCTCAAGCCAAACCCAGACACAGCAGAAACCCCAGGTTTCAGTCCCAAGGGGCACGCAAGACTAGGCAGTGAGGGGTTTCTGCACCCAAACCTGGGAGTAGTAAGACTCCCCCCTATGGAAAACTGTCTCAATGACTTGCTTTTAAAACTTCCAAGCACTTCCAACTGAATGCTCCTTTAGGCAGAAAGATTGGTCTGCAGGTCAGAAGCTGGGAACTCATTACCCAGGACAAATGGGTTTTAAATATAGTGTCCCAAGGATACAGATTTCATTTCTACACATTACCAACACCATGCTGGTGGTCAGATCTACCCCCAAATCAGTGGGCAGAGGCCCAAAATAAAGTACTCTCTCTTAAACGTGGGGGCTATTCAGTTGGTACCAGAAGAGGAAAAGGGACAAGGTTTCTATTCAAGACTTTTCCTGGTACCCAGAAAAGGCAATGCATGGCGTCCTATCCTGGACCTTTCTGGTAATTCCGAAATGCTGACTTTTCACCAGCTGCTTGCTATGCTAGGCAAGGATGCATGGTTGGCAACACTAGACTTAAGAGAAGCATACCTGCACATCCCTATCAGTTCTCTGCACTGTTCTTTGGCATCTACTGCGCCCAGGGTATTCACAAAGTGCCTAGCTCCAGTAATTGCATTTTGCAGGCAAAGAAATATTCAGATATACCCACACATGGATGATTGTCTAATTCAGGCAGAAAGCAAGGACATGCTTTTGAATCATCTAGCCTTTGTTCAAAGGATACTGACTTGTCTGGGGTACACCATAAACGAAAAGAAATCTCACCTGGTACCCTGTCAACAAATTATATTCCTGGGAGCAAGCTTGAATACAACTTCCCAGATGGCTTTCCTCATGCCAGAGAAATGGATTCATTTGACAACTTCAAACAAGTGGGCACAAAAATCCAGCTATCTGCAAGGCAAATACTACAAGCCTTGGAGTTCATGGTCTTCTGCATTCTTCTAATTCCATATGCAAGGCCGCATATGAGGAAACTACAGTGGTATCTCAAAAGCCTATGGTGTCAACATTCACCGGATCTAGAAGTAAGGATTCCTATCATACCTTGCCTATGCCTAGATTTCCTTTGGTGGGCGGAGGCCTGTCACCAAAACAGGGGACTACCATTCACATTACCCCCTGCTGCCCAAATCTTAACAGACTAATCAGACTATGCATGGGGGGCTCATCTGGCAGGGAAGTGCATTCAGGGCAAATGGAACCCAAGTTAAATGCACCTGCACATAGAGCATTCTGTGCAGCTAACATTTCCTTTTGATTTGACAGTCTTCAAGGACCGCATTCTTCCAGGACAACTAATGGTAAAGACTGACAACACCACTGTCATGTGGTACATAAACAAGCAAGGGGGGGGTACACATTCTTACACCCTCTGCAGGCTAGCCATGGCATTGTGTAACACAGCCTTGAGCTACCAAGTGAATCTACAAGCTCAATACCTGCCAGGAAAACTACACTGGCAGACTGACTAAGCAGAAGCCTCATGGACCCACACAAATGAAAACTGGAACAAAGGATTTTCAACATGTTGACAAGCAAATGGGGGAGCCCAGATATAGACCAGTTTGCCTCCCCCCAGAACCATCAACTGGACAAATTTTGCACAAGGATTCCCCACAAGCTAGCTTGGAAAGTGGATGCTCTATCCTTCAGCTGGAAAAAACTATCACTTTATGCCTTTCCTCCTGTGCCTCTGCTCTCCAAGGTACTACAAAATATCAAACAAGACAAGCCAAGGACAGTTTTAATTGCACCAGACTGGCCTCGCCAACACTGGTACCCACTCTTGCGCAGCGTGTCATGGTTGGCTCCATGGCACCTGCCTCAGACTCCTTTCCTGTTGTCTCAGCAGGAGAACCAGATTCTGCGCGCTCAGCTGCAAACCTTGAACCTAGCAGCCTGGCCAATTACATAATCTCTCCTTTATCATCCCTCAGTAAATCTGTGATGGATATCATTTTAGAGGCAAGGAGGCCTAGTACTAGAAAATCTTATGCTGCAAAATGGAAAAGATTCTGTTCCTGGAACCAATCTCAAAGAATGAACGCAGCAGTGCTCAATTTACCTCAAATTCTACAATACTTGACGGAGATGCTTCATAAGGGCTTGTCTTTTTCCTCCATCAGAATTCATGCCTCAGCCATTTCAGCTTATTATAGCACAGAGCCTCCCCTCTCACTCACTGTTCAAGCAGTTCTTCAGAGGGACCAATAATTTAAGGTTACTCAGGAGAGCTCCCACTCCAGCCTGGGATCTTAACTTTGTCTTGGAGAAACTCACTCTTCCTCCTTCTGAGCCAGCTGCTACTGCAGATTTAAAATTTCTTTCCTGGAAAACAGCTTTCCTTTTAGCAATCACTTCTGCAAGGAGGATATTTGAATTATAGACCCTTACGGCAGTAGAACCTTTCATCATCTTTCATGCGGACAGGGTGTCCCTCAGAACCAATCCCTCCATGCCCAAGGAGGTATCCAGTGTGGCTCTTAATCAGTCCATTCATTTGCCTGCCTACCTTTCCTAACCCACAGAACAAAGGGGAACGAGTACTGCACTCTAGACGTGCACAGACAGCTTAGATTCTACTCGGACAGGACTAAACCTCAAAGGAAATCTGAACAGCTGCTGGTGGCATTTGCTGCAGGGACAGAGGGAAAAGCTATTTCAAAACCATTTCAAAATGGATAGGCCACTGCGTTCATTTCTACTGTAAGCACCATGGAAAACCTATCCTACAGGGCATTAGACCCCATTCAACCGGGGCTGCATCTACCTCTACAGCCTTTCTCAGGGGCGTCCCTACTAGGGGCATCCTAGAAGCTGCTACCTGGAGTTCCGTACATACGTTCACCAAGCATTATAATTTGCCAATTTTCTCTAAATCCAGAGTTTGTTTTGTCACTGCAGTCTTGCAGGGCCTTATAAAGCTGGTCCTATTTCTATTTAAATTCCTCCTCCTCCCAGCCTTGACTTTGGGAATCTACCCAAATGTGATGACTGCAACAGTGAAACACGAAGAACATAGTACAGTTGTGTACACTTGTAGATGTTCGACTGTATTCACTGTTGCAGTCCTGGTTACCCTCCCTCCAGCCCCCTTTCTTCTTTTGCCTATACCTCTACTCTCACTTACTATGCTTTAAAAGCTTTTTGGCATATTTGCTTTTTTGTTGCAGGTATATCCTTGTATTTATAGATTTGATTGCTTCCCATTAGGGGGACACCTGACATCTGGGGCAAGAAAAACTGATGTAATGGTGTCTGCTACATGTTTTTAATACCCCTGACGTCATGGAAGAAAGGACAGCAACCGACACAGGACTCAAGACTTTTTGTTAATCAGGGTGACTGAGGGCTACTGCAAACAGATAACCCCAAATGTAATGACTACAACAGTGAATACACTAACATCTACATTCTGAAGACGTCATACTTGCTGATGAAAGTGCTTAACTACATTGTTTTATTAATTTTATTAAATATTACTGTGGGCTCACAACTTTTGTGCTTTTTTTATTATTTTGGTTTATTTAGAGCACTATTCGCAAAACTTATTTGGAATCTACATTTATGGTAAGTGTACACCCCCCCCCCCCAAATAAAATGATTTCAGTGTTGCTCTTTTTTTTTTTTTTTACCCAGTGCAGCTTGGGTTAATCTGGACCTTGGGGCCCACTGTCCACAGAAATTAAGCATGGGGTGTGCTTCCCTGCCAGACTTGTACCTATAGCCAGAGAACTTTAGGATAGATGTGACTTTGTTGCTGAGGAGGAATCCCATCTCTTGGTTTCAGTCTGTTTATTCCTTGATGAGGAATTCAGGTTTTTATGCAAGATGGAAAAATGTGCCTTCATTGTGTCTTACTGTGCTTAATTACCTCACACAGATGCTTAATTTTCAAGGGAAAATTTGGTCAAAGTACTGTATACCCCTGAGGGCCTTCTTGAGAGTTCTCTGAGAAGTTCATTAGGTGGGATTTCACTAACATCTTTCACATTCGGCAACCTAATTATGCAGGTGGCATTTAATGGTGCAGAAAGAGCTGCCAGTGCAGCAGTTTTGACGTAACTTACTCCTGTTTGCATATTCCTACCTTTACTAAGAACACAAAAGCAGCATTTATGGATGTACCATTGAAGAGACTTGAGGTGTTTGGCCATAAAACCAGCAATGAGGGGGAGGGGATCATTTCAGTCTCTGGTTTCAGCTTTCATTCTCTCCAGCATTCCATTTCTAGAACCCCCAAAATGGCATGGGGGTAGCCAAGCCCCACAAGTCTCACTGCTGTAGTAAGCTGGATCATTTTTTTTTTTTTTTTTTTTTGGATACCAGTAGTATTTCTTGTCTGAGGCTCGGGGTCTAAAAATTAATGGGGATGAGACTCTGCTGAGAGGAACTATCACTGTTCTTGATTCGTATTCTAAGTTTCTTGCCCTGGAGGCAGTTAAGAGTTGTCCTTCCGTCTGTCGCACTCATTCATGATATCCAGAAAAGGGCGAACAAGGGAGGCAATTTAAAGAATACCTCACACCAATTACCATGACGAACCACACGCTGTCCAGGTCAAGAGGTTCTTGAGGGGTGAAAGGGCTTGTTGTTTTACTAGTAAATAGTTAGAACTGTTTACCTGGGCAGTGTGTGGTTCTTCACAAAGGTGGTTATTTAATACCTTATACCATTCAAGTCTAAACTAAAATGCCAGTCTGGTATTTCCATATATGCTACCCTGTAAGGAACTGTAGCTGCAGATGGAAGTACAGCAAGTTAATGTTTAAAAAAACAAAAAAAGCTTTGCAGCAAAGCGGCAAGAAGGATTTTATTCCATATATGTATTTTTGCGGCTAAAAAGCACAGGATCTTGGGTTCATGCTACATCTCAATGGCCTAAATGTCTTCATGCCAAAGTTCTTTGGGGTATTCATAGTGCAGCCTGTCCGCCTGACCTTCCTTGTCTATTAAGTGGAAAGGTGGAGCTGCTGCTTTGACCCCTTAGAATGTTTATCTGCACGTAAAAAAAATTGCCAAAGCATTCAGGAGCTTCCTGTGCTACAAAATGGGGACCAGTTGCCACCAGTTTTGTTCTTGACATTTGTTTATTTTTATTTATGTATTTTTTTTGTTTATCCTTATGTTGACCTTGTTAGTCCTACTAGGCTTAGTGGCCTCTTCAGGGGAGACCTGATGTATTTATACTACTTGTGGAAATTGGGCCAGGGCATCGAGGAGCATCCCCTACTGTTTGCGATAGGTGCCATGGATCTTTTGCATCCATCTAAACTGCCACCAACTGAAACAGATGGTGCTTTGGTTTAACATCTCATCTGAAGGATGACACACTTGGGAGTGCAGCACCCTGCTTATACTGCACCGCAGTGTCAGCAATCCATCTAACCAATGTGGGCATAGAGCCCACAGCCTTCTGCACCAAAGGTATGTGTGCTATCTGTTGCTTCCATTATACTGCTGTATCACCTTGGACTTCGATAGTCACCAACTGCATGACAGTAATTCTGGCTTCTCTACCTGAGAGGTAGAGTTTTTCCTAAGTTAGGCTGTCTACTGGTGTTGCTTATGAGAGTGTGTTTTTCAGCACGGAGATTTGCTGCTTTGGGTATACCATTGGCTTGGAATCGCAGTCAGTTTGGTAAAGTCTCTGCTCTCCCCTGCTCAGGGCATTGTTTTGTAGGGTCTGTGATCAGTGCTAGGATGGATTGAGTTTAACTCTATAGGGAAGAGAATGTACATCCTGTGGTGGTTCTTCTTTGAGGTCAAAAAAATAACTTAGATTATTTTGTAGAGTTTTGGGAATGATGGTAGCCATGTAGTGCATTGTGCTAGGCTGAAAAAAGAGGGCCTTCCAATGGACAGTCTAGACGTTGTTCAGAGCACTGAAGTCCTTTAACGAAACTAGATTGCCCAGTGCATACTGAAGTCTGCTGTGGTGGCTTCATCTGGCCGTTTTGTTTCCCCAAGACGGCCTCTTTACCATTTCTGTCTTGAGCACAGTTCTTGTGGATGCCTGTGCTATGAACTGCAATGGACAGATTGTCCAAAGGACATAGTTTCTGTAGGAGTTGTCTTTGCACATAAGTATTTTGGAGATTTAAACCATCTTGCTAACAATCCGGGCTTTATGGGATATTCTTTATCCTAGACTGCTGACAGTTCATTAGGACAGTATGGTGCATCAAGAATAAGGCAGTGCAAGACCCTATGTCCTTTGGAGGGAAGCATTGAGAGCATGTATCCAGTTTTGCTGACAAACTTTGGTAGGTGTTTGTCGATGCAGCTTGAGTGGTCCGTAAGTCTAATAGATGCCTGGATATTAATCTTGAAGTGGTGGTTCCTGTCTGGAGTTTATTTGCCTCTCTAGCCAGTCCCTATTTTTTTTATATTGTAACTGACCATTTCCCTAACAGCTAAAATAGAGATGCATTGGTCTAGAACTGGTCTTGAGAGTTGCTTTATGCTTTCTCCTATTTCCTCTTAATGACGAAATATAGCCAGAAGACTAGGCTTCACAGGTCCATGGTGATTTTTTTTTAAGCAGTACTGTTGGCATAGCCAGATGTTGCACCCCCACCTTCAGCAGGTTTTAGGTGGAACTTCCACTTATTCTGTGTATGAAGACACTGCTGCTGAACCCTTTCTGACAAGGTCCATCTGAATTACTGGGCAGCGAAGTGACTGTTGCATTCCCATTGATAACCAGGGATCAAAGAATGATGGAGTTTATTTCATCCACCAGAAAAAGTACAGGAACAAGTGGAAATGCTATTCAGCCTGTGCTTTGCAACACTACCTCAGTCCTTTTTCAGACCTTGTATCCATAGTTCGGCAGCACTTATTGAAAGTTACTGATTCAAGTCCACATATTTGTCAGTTAAGGTACATCTGCTGCCATATCTAACCTGAATGTTAGGCAGAATTCATCTTCATTAGCTTTCCTTACAGTGTGTAGAGCTTTCCATAAGGGCACTTTAGCTTTTCAATAAAGACATGCAAGTAATCTCCAACACTGTCTGCGACTTTTTACCACTGAAAATGTTTCCTGGTAACTTACTATGTATTTAAGGATTTAAGAGTTGTATATAAGCCTTGTTGGTCAACCCTTCATATCTGTTTTGTCTACAGGGACTGAGATTCTTTTGAGGGTTACTCACTTCTTTATACCAAAGGTCTCTCCAGTATTGACTAGGCTTAGATTCTCTAAGCTTCCAGTTTTGCAGAAATTTAGTGTGAAGCATCCACAAACTGCTTCAGATGGGATGTGGAAAGAATTTAGGCATTCTGTAAAATTATCAGCTTTTTCTTTGTTACATAAAGGCAAAAGATAACCAAGTTTTGTTAGTCTAAAAGATGCTAAATGGATAGAAGTAAAAGAGAGAATAAGAAGTTTAAATATACAGGATATGAAATGGGAAGAAGTAACAGCCAGAGAGATTTAAGAAAAAGCCTCTAATTGGAAAACCCCAGGCTCAGATGCAGTATCTAACTTCTGGTTACAAGTATTAACATTCCTGCACGAAGATTTAGCCACTAGTAAGAAGAACTTATTTATATGAGCACCCCGAGCAGACACCAACCTGGCAAACAGGAAAAATGGTTTTCCTTCTTAAGAGTGAACCTGCAAGCTACCGTACAAATTATAGACAGATAACTTTCCTTCTGATGACATAAAAACTATATACACTGGAATTGATGCCGACAGAGTTTATAGTCAGAAGAAAACTCTGTTATGGCAATATAACAAAAGGGCCATAAAAATGTCATTTGGAACAAAGGATCACTTGTTAGTCATAGTGGAGAATTGTCAAAAGGGAAAGAATCTTAAGTATGGCATGGGTTGACTACAAAAACACGTTTGATAGTATCCCACATTCATGGACAAAAAAGTGCTTTAATGTACAAGATGCACCCTGCACTGATGGACTGCATTACAGTGGCAGACCACTTTACAATTAAGCCATGATAAAGGACAAATGTTTAATAGTGATAAAAATCCAAAGGGGGGTATTCCAGGGTTACTGTCACGGTTGCTCTTGCCCTTGGCCCATTATTAAGCTGTCTACTTAATAGCTTTAGGCCATGGCTATAATTAGGCTACTTGAGAACAGCAAAGTGTAAAGACTACTCATCTTCTCTCCGTCGATTTAGAACTGTATAGCTCATCAGATGAAGAACTGAAAGCACAACTACAAGTTGTAAAAATTTTTCAGATATAAGAATGTCATTTGGTCTTTGATAAATGTGCAAAACCAAGCTTTAAAGCAGGAAAACTGCAGCCACAAGAAAACCTCAGTTTGGGACAGGAATGTGATATGAAAGAACTTGAGCAAGAAGGTGTGTATAAATATTTGGGAAATTAAGGATTAACAACAAAACATGAACAAATGCAAATAAAAGTTGATAAGGATGACTTTAGAAGACTTAAATTATTGCTGAAAACAGTGACCCTCTAGAACAAAATTCAAGCTATAAACCAATTTGCTCTTCCTGTCCTAAGTTAGTTTTGGAGTGATTGACTTGGCCCCAAAATGTTTTAGACTAGATAGGAAAACAAGGATGATTCATGCTTACCAAATGATTTATAAAAATCAGTGCACACCAAGAGTATATATTCCCTGTTCGGAGGTATGGGCCTCCTTGAAACTGATTACATGTATAGGTCTGCAGTCATGGTGCTGCACACCTGCTGACCAAGACCCAAATGTAGTGAGAGTTTTTTGAAACATGAGAATAAATCTAAGATTTCCCTGCTTAGTCTAGCAGAAGCATATCGACATCAAGAAGAAATGGAAATCAAACCAGAAGTAGATAAAATTCAGGCAGCAACTGAATGTGCCAAAAAAACAAAATACAAGGTGAACAACCAGATGAGAAGGCAAGAAATGTGGAAAATGCATAAATATAGTTGCAAGTATAGAAAACTTCTGGAAGAACCTCATGTTGATCAAGATTGAATGCAGGAATGGCTAAGGAGAGGCAAATTTAAACCAAGAGATGAAAGGTTAATATTTCACCCCAAGATAGTGGGTTGCATACACATTGATTTACAAAGTCCATTGAACATGTGTGAGAAGCAGACAAATGTAGGTTTTATAAAACAATTGGAAACCATTGCATACTTTGTTGCTTGCTGTGACATACTAATAGCAGAAGGACTGTATCCTGAAAGGCATAATAATATGGCAAGACTGTTGCACTGGGGATTTAGTTTCTTGTTTATAATATTCGTAACAATTTTAACTTGTAACATTTATTGTATATACTGTTGATAATATCTTGTTGTTGTATTAAAGTCAACAGCCTGTAATGTTTACTATTGCTGCATCTTTGTAGCTCTACTTATGTATATGATGTAGAGCTTTTCTCACCAGGCATCCGCTGAAAAAGGACCTGCGTCCAGTTGGAATTTCCCGCTAAATAAATTGTGCAAACGTTATGGTATTGAAGTGGCTGAAAAACATTGGAAACACGAGCCATAAAGCATCGCAGAAAATGATGGAAAGTTTGCATCACATGAGGTCATCCATTACCAACAGTTCAAAAGATAGATGCTAGAAAACTGGATAATAGTGGTTCATGAAAAGAAGAAAAAAGTAGCATTGATCATTAAAATCGCCACACCCAGCGACTACAGTGTCTTGCATACAGAGAGACACACGGTCATAAAATATCAGGATGTGCAGGTAGAAACCAGAGCAATGTGGAAGAAAGATACCCAGAGTTCCAGTAGTAGGAGCAATGGGTCTTATAAAAAAAAAGAATCTGCAATCGTATTTAGATATGCTGCCAGTATGTGTAACTAGTACAAATTGCAGGAGTCATTACTGGACACATTGTGGGTGTTGCAAAGAGCACTTCTGGCTGACAAAGATTGAAACAGTACTAATTTAATGAACTTTAATCATACTTTGACTTAGGAATGGGGTCCATCCCTGTTATATTAGAACCCCAAAATATTTGGAGAAACTAAGAGACAGACCTGGTATTTTGCCCTATCTCACCATTGACCCCTACAGGAGAGGGTGTTCCTTGCAGGTGTAGCAGACTGGAATTATAAGTATCGTGACATCTTTAGGTCAGTTTTAACATGCAAATCAGCTTTATCTGTGTAGCTTTTACTTTATAGATGTAGACAGGAACTTGTCTACATCTGTTTTACAGCCAAGATGCTTCTGACTTCGGCTGTGCTTGCTGAGTTTTGGAGATGGTATGAAAACATCCTGCTGAATGCATTTGAGAAGGGAGGTTAGTTATTCCTAGAGGATCTTAATTCTGAGTGGTCCCTACTTTTAAAAAAAAAAAAGGTAGTCATAGTTGGCCTTGACGACTGCTTTCTCTCAATTGCTCCTAATATGTGTGATTAAGTAACGTGTCATAATCACTACATTCTACCACTTGTAGTGATGCCTTTAAGAATCTTGTGGAGCAAGTACAATAATGGAGTTTCAGTTCCCAGAAAAGTGAATAGAATTTTTTCTCTTAAAAGACCAGTTGTCCATCTTTGAGAAACCGAGCAGCTGCAAAGAAGTTTAGTCTTCACCTAAGATCCAGGTGACCCATCGTTCAGACATGGAATCAATTTTTTGGACTCTGAAGTACAAAGGTTTTTGCTCCTCATTGACCAGAAGGTGTTGAAACCATCAAGCATGGTGCTGCAGTGTGACAAGGAGGCTGAAGGTATAGAGGTTCTTGTTGTGACAAGCAGTGCTTCCAAGCTTACATGGCCACAGTGCACAACATAAGCTTGTGATATGAAGCGCATGTGAAGCGAGCAGTATTATGGGTGCCAACATAGTGCTGTGTTGCCATGCTTGTCAGATGTTGATCCATTCTTACACATTACTTTTGTGGTATCTTTTGTCCAAGATAAGTCTTTGTTTTTAAGGCCGCAAATGGGGAGGTACACTGATATTCTGCTCCTGTGGCTCTTTGCACCACCCTAGAGTACATTTTCAAGATTTCAGATGCATCTTTATTCTCACAAGCTCAGCAGTAGCCCAGAGATCAGTAGGCCTCAGCTATTGGCTACTGCTTGGCCTGTGAGTACTTTTCGGAGTCATGTTCTATATAACTTGTTCCCAAACTCCATCCATTGGGAGGGGATGTTTACCTCCACCCTAAGAGCCTACTGTCCAGATGCAGGTAAGGAAAGTAATTATTAAATGGTTGATTTAATTTTTTTCCTTTTCCCTCTCCTCACTGTATCTTACGTGATAGATGACCTTCTCAGAAGGCAGATGTTTATTTGAGAGTTTTAAGTTTTCTGCCCAGAATAGCTGTTCAGCACATGCCTGTTGACCATCAATGAGATGGCATCTGCTTATGGTTCTTTTTATGGCATCAAAGAACATGGAAGATTGTCTGTAGAACTCAGTGGGTTGATTCAGTGCATTGCAGAAACAAAATTCTGCATGATCACAGTTAAGTATACATTCTCTCTTCACAAGAGAAGTGATTTGCTTTTTGGATCTGCAAGATGCTTTTTGTTCACATCAAGATAAGGAGGCTTGAAGAAAAAAAGAATAAGGAAGCTGGATCTGAGAGTGTTAATTGTAAAAGTCATTGCTGCTATATTCTCTACATGGCTGTGATTGCCAAAGGTGGATGCTGTCTCGATTTATATGGATGTGGATTTGTAGGGATGCAGGCACATGCTACTGTTGGAGAAAACTTTGCAACATTGGCTCTGCTGTGCTCCTCTATTTTGGTTGTTTTCTGATGTCTTGTTGAACAGTAAAACAGCAAATTTTTATATTCTGTCTAATTTGTAATTATTTAAACTGCTTATATATTTTTTATTTTGAAGGCTGTAAATGATCTGAAGTAGTTTACTTCATTTGGTCTTCAACCTTTGGGCATTTGGATCCAGATTGGATCCAAGACATCCGCATCACTAGCATCAGATCTGAGCTCCAAGCTCCTCCCCTTACCCATAATGCTTCATGTCCCCTTTCTTCCCTCAGAAAAAAAAGCTAAGCATCGTGGTCACTGAGCTCCAGGCATCTTTTGTGGTAAGTGGTACTTTTTTTCCCATTGGTGTTAGAATAGGATTCCCTGTCTCCCTTTTCAGCTTCCCCTACCTCATGTCCACCCCTTTACTTGAGTGCGTGTGGGTTTGTGTGTTGGGCTTTTTTGTAGCCCTAGCTGAGAACCCCAAGCCTATGCTTAGAAATTGCAGTGTGTGACCATAAGCTCTCTCCAGTGGATGGCCACACTCTTGTGTGTAGTGTTTTTTAGGCATGGCCCACCTGAATACAGCCTGCTCTATTTCACAGGCTTCAATCCCAGAGCCCTCAAGGATAGGAGGGCTAAACTTATAATGAAGGGACTTCTGCCTGCTTCGGGGGCAGCTGTCCCTGCTACTACTGCTACAAGTCCTATCACTGTGTCGGCCCCCTTCCCAGGCCTCTGGGACTCAACCTCCCATCTTGAGGCCTGCGGATGGGGAAGGACAGACCTACGAAGCGGTCACCGGACCGCTCTGCTACATCGGGGCCTCCTCCTAAATCTTGGATCCCTCCTAGGCCCCAGTACACCTCTGCTCTGTTCACCCAGGTTTTCCCCAGAGCCAGAGGTATCTAGGCAGCCATCCAGAGCCTCCCTTCACCGTCACTTCCGTCCAGTGTCTGTGACTTCCTCATGTTCCACCCGCAGCTTGAGCGAGTCAGAGATGGATAGGATGATGCGGAAGTTCATCCGCACCCAGATCCAGGTGGAAGTCCTGCCAGCCCCCTGTCCCTCCAGAGCGGGGAGCTCACAGCCCTTATTCACTTCCATAGTTCCTTCTCCGATCCAACCCTCTGTTTTGGAGTCTTTGGATCTGAGAGATCTTGGGGTTGGTGGGGTTCAGTGCCTACGGTACCTTGTACCTCGATGCTGGCCATTGCCTTGAGTGTGCCTGATCCGACTGGGTCGGACCTGAGCTCTCGGGGCCACAGCCTCTGTGCTGGATCCAAGGGGGTTCTGTCTGCTCCTACTTTGTCAGGGCACACTCAGTATCTGTGCTCCTGCAGGCTCTACACACTCCCCCGTCGGATCCAAGGGGAGCGGCTCGTTTACTTGTTTCCCAGGAAGTCTGCTCTCTGGCATTTGATGTGGTGGAGAGGGTTCTTTCGAGTGGTTTGAGACACCTGACCATTTCCTCTTTGGAATCCGCCCAGACTCCCTCTGTTCTGGGTATGGCTGCAACGTTCCTTTCGTCTCTGGGACTGCCCGTGCTTTGCTTCAGGGAGCACCCGCTAGGCAGCAGCCAGCAGTTTGCAAGACCCCCCCCAGAGAGTCCCAGTGAGGAGGCTCCTTGCAAACAAGCATGTAAAAGGAGGCACTTGGGACGCCCCTCGAATCCCTCATGGGTGACACTGACTTGGAGGAAGGGAAAGGTTCCCCCAGGTCACCACCCCCCCCAGGATGCCTCCTTTGGAGACTACATGGAACTCCTACGCCAAAGAGGGGGTGGTCTACCAAAAACCAACCAGAGACGAGTCTGTTCGTAGAGGCATTCTTCACAGGCCCATCTACTGCCTGGGTGTCCCCCCCCCCCCCCCCAACCAACAGATCCACTGGTGGACCTAATCACCTCTAGAGCACGGAATGAACCGGACACTGGTGTCTATTCCAAAAAGGCCAGACAAAATTCTTAGCCCTTACTGGACAGGAGTAGCTGGAGTAAGGGGTCCCCAGTAGATGCTATGGTGGTGGCAGCTGCCACCAAGAAAGAGCTAGCACAGGAGGGCTCTACATTCCACCCTCTCGACAAGGAGTCGAGGACAGTGGATAGTCTGGGGAAGCGAGTATGCTTCAGGAACCTTCACCATAAGGGTGCTGAATTACATGGCGCACATCTGGCTACAGCACGACTTGGTCAAGGAAGTTGCCCCTAGAGTCCACGTCGGTAGAGGGCAAGATGATCTCTGCATGCATGACCACTCTGAAAGCGGTTGCGAATGTCGGTACACCACCTTTCCCATGCTACAGAAGGAGCTGCCAGGGTGGCTCGGTCCAGCGTTGCCATGAGGCGCCACACCTGGCTCCAGCTTTGTCTGTTTTCAGAACACTTCAAGGTGTCATTTGCTAGTGCCCCTATGATTGTTCTTCCCTGTTTGGGAAGTCCGTGCGAGAGAGACTAGTCCAGAGTGAGAAGGACGGGAAGACAGTCTGCTGTCAGGATCCACTTTTCCACCCCCAAAGATCCTTTTCAAGGAATCGGCAAGGAGCAAAGATGTGGTTCCGGAAATCTCAGTTCTGCAAGGACACTTGGGACGCCCCCCCCCCCCCCCCAGAGGCAGAGGGGGTTACGATAAACGTGGCCCAGCAGCAGAGGGGGGGGTCCAAAGAACTTCAGGTCTCGAACCATTCTTAGACAGGCCCACACAACAGGCCTGAGGGGTCACCCGACTGCTCATCTCTGGAGGCAGTCGGAGGCAGTCTTTCTTTACATTCAACAGAGTGGGAGTCAGTTACAAGAGACCGTTGGGTGTTACAAATCATATCCAGAGGCTACTCCATCCCGTTTATGAATTCTCCTCCCAGATGTTCCACCCGCACAAAGAGAGGAAGCAGCACTGGAGATAGAAAAGCTGCTAAGAAAATGAGTCATCCAACCCGTCACCCAAGACCAATCCAGATCGGGCACTTATTCCAGGTTCTTTTTAGTGCCAAAGAAAACGGGGGACCTAAAACCCATTCTAGATCTTTCCACTTTGAACCTGTCTGTAACCAAGAATAAAATTCCGGATGGTCACGCTTCAGTCCATTCTGCCCTTACCTGGAAGCAGAGGATTGGATGCGCTCGATTGACCTCCAGGACGCGTACTATCCTATCAAAATGAACAGGCGCTACAGCAGGTTTCTTCGCTTCCGGCTGGGGGCCAATCATTGTCAATTCAGAGCCCCTACCCTTTGGTCTCACCACAGCCCCCAGGGTGTTCACCAAAGTCATGGTGGTGGTAGCAGCCCTCCTGAGGCTTCAGGGAAGCCAGGTCTAGCCCTACCTGGACGATTGGCTCCTTGCTGCCCCTACTAAGCGTCTACTATGCCAGGCCAGGGATTACATCCTCCTCCTAGCAAACAGACTGGGCATTGCAATCAACTTCAGCAAATCTTCCCTGACTCCAGTTAAGAGCTTAGACTACTTTGGAGCTTGACTAGACACCATACAAATGGAAGTCTATCTCACCCCAGAAAGGGTGAACAGTCTGAAACTTCACATCTCTTGCATTCATCAGCGGAAACAGTTCTGCGGGCCCTGGGTTCCATTGCAGCCACTATCAATCTTCTACCCTTTGTACGTCTTCACATGAGTCTTCCAGTGAACGTTAGCGGTTCAGTGGTCTCTTCTGGACCTACCTTTGGTCCCGTCTGAGATGCATATCTTGGGCTTGCAGGGAGTCACTTCTCTGGTGGACTCTTTCACCAGAACTTGTCCAGGGATGTCCCTTTCTTCCATCATTTCCCACAGCCTCAGTGACCACTTATGCCTCCCAGCAAGGGTGGTGAGACCTTGCTCGGGAAGGACAGTCCAAGCACGTGGTCCCCTTCTGAGACCAATTTCCATATCAACGTCCTGTAGATGAGGGCGGTGGTTCTAGCGTTGCAGGCCCTTCATGCCCATCTTCTAGGAACTATTGCTATTCAGTCAGACATGTCAGTAGTCTGGTATATCAACAAGCAGGGCGGAACAAGATACTACCCTTTTTTGTCGGGAAGCCATGAGAGTGTGAGAATGGGCGATTTTCCACAGACTGCTTTCTGGTGGCAATACACATCCCGTGACAGTCCAACATTCCCACGGGCAGGCTCAGCAGGACTATTTTGATGTCTTACGAGTGGTCTCTGAATCCTTTAGTAGCGGAACATATCTTCCTCCAGTGGGGTCGGCCTTGCTGCAATCTCTTTGCATCTCCTTCCAATGCGAAATGCAGCAAGTTCTTCGCTCTAAATCCCCCTTGGGGAGGGGGGGGGCTCCCTAGAGATGCACTGGTTCATGCTTGGCCTCCCGGTCTCCTTTATTCTTGTCCAGTGTTGCCTCTCATTCTGAAGTTTCTTCAGAAAGCTTGCAGGCTGGGGAGCACAGTAATCCTCATTGCCAAGTCTGGTTCCCCTCACTTTGGTCTCGCCTAGCAGTTACACCATGGATCCGATCCCGGATCTCATTTCTCACCCAGACCTGGACAGTTTGAAACTCGCAGCTTGGCTGCTCCAGTTCCAGTAATGATTAGGACCTCCCAGTTTATCATCTCTGGTTAAAACCATCCTGGTGGCGGCTCACAAGTCTTCTACCAGAAAGATGTATCAAATGTAAACATTTTTCTATTTGGGCCTCTCAACGGAACTTAGATCCCTTTACGGCTCCAGTTCTGGCTATTCTGGACTTTCTATCTGGTATATTTCACCAAGGTGCTAGTTCTTCTACTGTTCCAACTGGCTGCCAACTTCCATGTGGGGGAAAGCATGGCTTCCTTAGCTTTCTCCAGGCTTTGTAAGACCTTCCTTAAAAACTTTTCTGATACGATCCCCAGTGAAAGATCCGACACCTCCCTGTGATCTCACCTGTGTTCTGCAAGCTCTAGTCTCCCCTCCTTTTGAGCTAGCGGCATCAGTAGATTTACAATTCCTTTCTTGGAAAACTGCCTTTTTGGTGGCTATCACATCTGCTGGGAAGGGTATCCAAGTTCCTTTCATGGTCTTTCATAAGGATAGTGTTTCCCTGCGCACTAACCCTTCCTTTCTTCCTAAAGTGGCTTCGGAAACCAATAATGTGAAGTTGTTCTATCTCGCCATTTATTTTTACTGATGGGTTTGGAGACTATCTTTGGCTCCGAGTCTGCCAACTACAAAAGCTCGAGGCTTAAAGCCAGCTCGAGGCCAGACCCCTATCCCATGATGCACTACGAACCTCCTTCAGATCTAGTTTGCCGCTGCAACTGATCGGAGGCTTCAGCTTCGCTCGGGCCAGTATAATTGTTTTTCTTGCTTCTGTTAGAGGAGTATATTAGCCTATTGGTAAACCTTTTTGCTGTTTATAGATGTTCATCATGCATACAGCTGCAGTCATAACAGATGGGTTTTCCTGCTGTCAGGCGGGTCCTCGGTCGGCCGAATTCCAAAGTCTAGGTCCGGCGTTGGTTGTCATCGCTTCCTCCCTGACGTCAGTGCGACAGGGGTATAAAAGATCCAGCCGACGCCATTTTCTTCAGTCTTCCTTGCCGCGCGGTGCCCGAAGCAGAAGCAGTTCGCAAGTGCCGGTCAGCCAGCTCTTGAGATTACGAATATTTCTCAACCGAAGTCTTCTTGAAAGCTAAGTACCCCGTTGGGGAAACTTTTCTTGCCTCGGACCGATGTCAGACAAAGTTAATAATTGCATTTTTTTTGGGAAGCAAATACCACATAAGGATTTTCATTCCCTCTGCATTCCTTGCCTAGGCCCAGACCACGACGTCTCGGCCTGTCGTTTTTGTGCTACATTCAACAGACGCACTAAGCGTCGGGCAGAGTTCGCCCAACACTATTTTGGCAAAAAAATTAATTGCATTATGTCGTCGGATACTCCGACTCCAGTTTTAAGTAAAAGATGCAAAGATAAGGACCGACATACGAGGTCCGCGACTTCTATCGACACCACGCCAAAGCAGACTACAGGTGGTCCGGTTCTCAGTGAGGCGCCTACGCAGCCCCTGACTACCGATGACGCTCCATTGGCGGTGTCTTCTGTGCCCGAGGTCGCAGGCTCTTCGGCCCACACCCCGACTACAGATACCGAAGCCACTATTGGCGGTGAAACTCAGAGTTTAGATAGACCTGCCACCTCTCAAGGTGTCTACAGGCCTTCCTCTTCTTTTTCCATCAAGGCTTTCACTAAGTCTAAATCAGCCATGCATACTAAAAAACAAGCTCCACAGGGCCCTTCTCAAGGCCCCATGCCTAAAAAGCAGATGCTCAAAATGGCTGAGGATTTGATTACTCTTATTAGGGGTTCTCAACCCCCCCCCCCGGACAAAAGGCCCAGAGTGGAGGAAGAATCCCCCTCCTCGGACCAGGCCTCCATTATTTCAGAACATTCTGAAGACCAGGAACATTCTTACTCCCCTTTTGAAGATTCTGATGCAGAGGAGTCCATTCCCTCTGTCCCCCCCCCCCCTGAGGATTACTCTTTTGGGGAAACCTTACATACTTTGAGGGAACACTTCCACTGGGAAGGCCAAGAGTACTCAGACTCCAAGAAAAGGCTTGGGGATTTCCTCTTGCTCCCTCAGCACAGGCCTCTGGCTATACCTCCTGTCTTAGACATTCTAGATGACGTGTATTCGGAGGCCTGCCTTAACCCAGATTCTTTACCTCCAGTTCCAGTCAAGCCTGACTGGTATTACCGGGTTCCTGACTCACACCAATTCCTATACAAAAGCCATGCGGCTGACCCAGAAACTATATCAGAGTCCCAAGGGAATTAAGGCCTCCACTGCTAAAAATCCATTACCTTCAGAGAGAGATTCCAGAGCTTTAGAGAGGTGGGGGGAAAAAGGTTTACACCTCGGCCACCTTAACCATGAGGGCATTAAACGGTCAGTTCCATATGTTAAAGTACCAACAATTTCTGTTATCACAGTTGAGAAACAAAATGTCACAACCTGAACAACCAGACTTGGAGTTGCATGATTTGATACATAGTGCAGAACAAGTGGGTAAACATACCTTGCAATGTGGTTTTGATGCTTTAGAGGCCTCATGTAGAGCTGCTGTTACAGGATCAGTCATACGTAGACATGCCTGGCTCAAAGAGCAAACCTTACCAGATCATGTCAAAGCTAAATTACTAGATGCCCCTCTGCAAAAAGATGTATTTTTTGGTGTTAAAGCTGAGGAAGTATTAAAGAAAATGGAGGAGAAGGCAAAATCAATGCAAACAGTAAAAGATTTCCTACAGGTACAACCTCCACGTTTCAGTAAAAATTGTCCTTCCAAAAATTGGTCCTTTCCAGCCACGGACAGACCCCAAAGAGGTAGATACAGGTGCCCGAGGGGCAGAGGGCAATCTCAAGGATCATTTAGAGGCAGACAATGGCAAGCACCCACACAAAGAGGTGGTGAGAATAGTTCACAGCCATTCAGAAAGCAGAACCAATGACTTTCCCCTTTGCATGCCAAGCAAGGCTCAAATGGCAGCACCTTTAGGCGGAAAACTGGCATTTTCGAAAAATTGGCATATTGTCACAAAAGACAAATGGATCCTGGACATTATAGACAGGGGCTACATATTTCACTTTCACACCCTTCCAAAAATGAGAGGCATGCCAAACCTGCCACACAATCAAAGGGCAGAGGCACAAAAACAAATTTCAGATCTCATGGACATGAAAGCTATTAGAGGTACCTGTACAAGAACAGGGTCAAGGTTTTTATTCCAGACTATTCCTGGTACCAAGGAAGGGAAAAGATTGGGGACCTATTTTGGACCTTTCCATCCTAAACACATTTTTACTCTTGCCAAAATTCAAGATGCTCACATTACAGCAGCTTCTTCCCATGCTGGGCAAGGAGTCTTGGCTGGTAACATTGGACCTCAAGGAGGCATACCTGCATGTCCCAATCAGACAAGATTGCAGAAGATGCCTCAGATTTCTTGCAGGTTCAACCCATTATCAATTCTCTGCATTGCCCTTTGGCTTGTCTACTGCGCCCAGAGTGTTCACGAAATGCCTGGCATCAGTAATCGCCTACTGCAGACTTCAAGGGATACAAATATACCCATATCTGGACGACTGCCTGATCCAAGCAGACAGCAAGCACATACTTATGAAACATCTGGCGTTTGTAATAATGTTGTTGAATTCTCTGGGATACACAGTCAACAAAAAGAAATCAAGGCTAATACCCTCTCAAACAATAATTTTCATGGGTGCCAGCTTGGATACAGACACCCAGATGGGCCTACCTCATGCCAGAGAAACAAGGGCAACTAACTCAATACTTCAGAAAACTGGCAACTTTCACCAGGCTGACTGCAAGGAAAATCCTGCAGGCTCTGGGATTCATGGTATCTTGCATCCTACTAATCCCATGTGCAAAGCTGCATATGAGGAAACTTCAATGGTACCTAAAAAACCTATGGTCTCAACACAGCCACAGTTTGGAAACAATACCACTAATTCCATGTCTTCAAAAGGAATTTCTGTGGTGGGCTCAAGCATGCCAAAGGAAACACAGGTCTCCCATTCTGCAAGCCTCAAGCAAATCAAATCATCACAACAGACGCCTCGGACTACGCCTGGGGGGGCGCACATGACAGATCGGTGCATTCAGGGCAAATGGTCCCAAAAAGAAAAGCACCTACACATCAATCAGAAGGAAATGCTAGCAGTAATAAATGCTATTATAGCTTTCAAAGACCTACTGCATCCAGGCCAGCTATTGATAAGGACGGACAACACCACAGTAATGTGGTACATAAACAGGGAGGTACCCATTCATATACCCCCTATGCAGGCAAGCCATGTCTCTTTGGAACATGACTCTGGAATTACAAATCGAGCTTCAAGCACAGTACCTGCCAGGCAAGGAAAACACACTGGCAGACAGCCTAAGCAGAAATGAATGGAAGTTGCATCCTCAAGTTTTCACAAAGAAACTCAAGCATGGGGAAGGCCAGACATAGATCTTTGCCTCCCACAGAAATCACCAATTGGCAAAATTCTGCTCAAGGACCTTTCATCCACAGGCCTGGAAAGTGGACGCACTCTCCTTCAGTTGGGCAACAATGACAGTTTATGCCTCTCCACCTCTCCCTCTGCTGCCCAAAGTTCTATTAAAAACCCGAGCAGACAGACCAAAGATGATTCTCATTGCTCCAGACTGGCCAAGACAACACTGGTACCCACTCCTGAAAAGCCTGACTCATTCCCCACCATGGATCCTGCCTCTAATGCCTCTTCTGACTCAGCACAACTTCAAAACTCTTCACAGTCAGCTGAAAACACTCAATCTAGCCGCATGGAAGATTCCTTAAATTCACAACAGGCCCTACTCTCCAAGGAGGTGCAGGATGTCATTTTGGAGGCCAGAAGACCTTCTACAAGAAAAGCCTACTCTGCAAAATGGAAACGGTTTTGTGTCTGGAATGAGAAAAAGGGTCAGAATCCTGGAATACTGAATTTACCCCAAATATTACAGTACCTAGCTGAGATGCTAAGCAGTGGACTTTCATTCTCCTCCATCAAAATCCATGCCTCAGCCATTTCTGCAGAATAAAACACTGATCCTCCTTTATTCTCTCACCCCCTCTTAAGACAGTTCCTCAGAGGGGCTAAGAATATAAAACCCCCAAGGAAACAACCAGTACCTGCTTGGGACCTCAATTTCATACTAGAAAAACTGACCTTGCCTCCTTTTGAGCCAGCTGCTTCAACAGAACTACAATACTTGTCTTGGAAAACGGCCTTCCTCCTGGCAATCGCTTCAGCTCGCAGGGTTTCGGAACTACAAGCCCTCATGGCTGTGCAGCCTTTCATCATTTTCCATCAGGACAGAGTTGCCTTACGAACCAATCCGTTCTTTATGCCAAAGGTAGTATCCAGGATAGCCTTGAATCAGGCTATCCACTTACCTACCTTCTACCCTAATCCTCAAAACAAAGGGGAAAGACTACTACATTCCTTGGACATTCACAGACAGCTGCGTTATTATTTGGACAGAACAAAGCCTTTCAGAAAATCAGAGCAACTCTGTGTCCTATGCTGCAGGAGCTCAAGGGAAGCCTATTTCCGAACAGACAATCTCAAAGTGGATAGCCCACTGCATATGTTTTTGTTGCTCTTTTCATGGTAAATCTGTACCTGCAGGAATCGGATCTCACTCCACAAGGGCCACAGCTACCTCTGGAGCTTTCCTCAGGGGGGTTCCTACCAAAGATATTTTGGAAGCAGCCACTTGGAGTTCCGTACATACCTTCTCCAAGCACCATCACCTACCATTATACTCCAAATCTAGAGCAGGCTTTGCCACTGCAGTCTTGCATGGCATCCTGGCTCCTCCTAGTTCCTACCACCCCTTTCTTAGCTTTGGGATTCTACCCATCTGTTATGACTGCAGCTGTATGCATGATGAACATAGTACAGTTTTGTACCTACCATAAATGTAGATGTTCGAGTGCTAATACAGCTGCAGTCCAGGTTTCCCTCCCTCCTTCCCCTCTTGGGACGGGCCTAACTGCTAACACCTCCTCATACAACCTGTTTGGGGTATTCTTTTATGGTGTATTTGCTTGCAACTACTGTTTTTTGATTATATTGCATTGCATTATTACATAATTTTATGTATTGCCTTCCTTCTGGGGGCACCTAACATCTGGGGCAAGAAAAACTGAAGAAAATGGTGTCGGCTGGATCTTTTTATACCCCTGTCGCACTGATGTCAGGGAGGAAGCGACGACAACCGACGCCGGACCTAGACTTTGGAATTCGGCCGACCGAGGACCCGCCTGACGGCAGGAAAACCCATCTGTTATGACTGCAGCTGTATTAGCACTCTAACATCTACATTTATGGTAGGTACAAAACTGTACTTTTTCTTTAGTTGCTGAGATTCTCAGAGTTGCATTTAGTCAACCGGTAGGCTTAAATTTTATTTTGTAATATAGAGCGAGTTGCTCTTGGGCCTTCTAGACTATTTTCCTTTGAGTGCTTCCTATCCCGTAGGTTGTTAGAAAATTTGAATAATTGCTAGTTTAATTACGGTCTGCAGTTGCTTTAAGACCATCTTCAATAGTTTAGTGTATGTTTATAGTTAATCTAACTTTTTTGCTGTTAAGGATAGCTTTATCTTGTTTTTTGGTCAAATAACTGTAAACTATCTAAGTATGTCAGTTTCAGAGAAAGAAAAGGCAAAATCTAGGTTTAAAAACTGCCCGAGGTGCGGGCAGAAAATGTCAGTTGCGGGGATGGGCACACAGACTGTGCTTATTGCCTAGGTGATGTCCGTCTTCAAGAGAATTGTGCCATTTGCCATTCATTCAGTTCCAGGGTACTGATGGGAGAGAAAATGAAACCTTCCAGATAAAGAATTGGTTAAATCCTCCTTTTCAAGAGGACTTGGAGAAACATTCAAAACCTCTAAGTTCCAAGGGAAGTTCAGACACCGAAGTCAATCTAGTAAGTCGACTGCCTCGATTCCCAGGTCCTCGGAACTGATGACTAAGAGTAGGAGCCGGTCCCCTGTATTGGAGCCAGTATCTCCCCATTTAAAATAGCCAATCCTTCAGTCAGTGGCTTCCTCGACTCACTCATCTCGAGCCTCTAGTAGGCTTTCTGATTTGGACGTGGATTGCGTCATGAAGAGGTTTCTTCAGGTACCGGACTTAAAAATTTTTTCGGCTGACACCCGGTGCTTCGGAGCCGATTGGACCTCTTCCAATTCCCCTCGAGGTTTCGGAGCCGGAGTGCTTGGAGCAGATAGTTGTGGAGTCTGTGAGACCAACACGTGCTGCAGCATTGTCTACTCCTACTGCCCTGTTACCTTCGGTTTCTACCTAGTTCTCGGGAGTCCACGCTCTCATGTAAGAGTCCGGGGGGGATAGTCGGACCACCTTTTCTGTTCTGACTTTACGTCTCTGGGCATCGGCTTGGGTGAGATGAGTTCCGACCTCGAGCTCTGAGCTTCCGACTCCGGCACTGAGGGGGTCCGCGGTGTCTTTGGAACCGGGGATTGCCTCGGGTCGGGACCAGGGAGTTTTCAATGCCATGAGGAGGGTGTTGGTGCAGACATCCACATCATCTGTTCCAGCAGCTCCTCCCCCCTAAAGTACCGGTCTCTGCCTTTTTCCTACATGCTATCCACTGAAGCGTACAGATCCTGAGCCTCACGGAAACCCCATTTGGGTGAACCTTGCTCTTCTGAAACCTCTCCATAATCTCCCACTGAAGAGGTACCCAGAAAGCAGACTCTCAGGAGGAAGCATCTTGACTCTCCCCAAGCGTCACTCACTTCTGACACGGACTTAGATGAGTCAGAAGGATCCCTATGGTCCCCTTCTGAGGATATCTCCTTTCCAGATATCCTGGAGATCCTAAAACGGAGGGGTGGCTGGAAGTCCCTTAACCCTTCTGAGGGATGAGTCTGTACTTCTGAAGACTTTCGGATCTCGGCCCTCCACCTCTTGGGTGTCTCCGCCCATTGATGAGCTGGTTGAATTGCTCACTCGCAGGGCATGGGAGGCTCCAGACACAACAACCTGTTCCTCGGCCGAATATGTTTACTTGCCCTCTAATCAAGAATTTATCCAAAGGCATGCCTATTGATGCTATGTTGGTGGCAGCAGCCACAAAGAAGGAACTTTCGGAGATTTCTACTAATGTCCATCCTCCTAATAGAGATTCTAGGCTCGTGGACAGGTATGGGAAGCATATGCTCAGTTTAACGGCTTTTGTTCATTCATTGAACTGTCTTACCCATTTTACTAGACTGCAAAGGAATCTCCTGAAAGAACTAGGAGATGCCTTACAAAGTTCAGTAGTGGCGGGAGTTTCAGATCTCGTTACTGCTCAGCTCTCTACCTTCCATTGCAAACTCGTTCATGCACCTACTCCTACGCAACTGATGGAACGAGCAGAGCTGCAGATACAGGAATTGCCCTCTGGCGTCATTTCTGGATGCGATTGTGTTCCTTTGCGGAACCCTTTAAGTCTTCCTTTATTAACACCCCATTTGACGGTTCAACCCTTTTTGGACCCAAGGTTAAGGAGACTCTTACCAGGCATGAGCAGGATGGTAAGACTGTCTGCCGTAGGAGCCCGGTTTTCCACTCCTACTAGACCCTACCAAACCAGAGGGAGAGGCAGTGGTAAGATATGGTTCCGTAAGTCCCATGGATCTTACCAAGACACTCGTGGTGAAGCCCCCTCTAGAGGCAGAGGGGAGGGAGACAACGGAAGACGCCGACCTCGCAACAGAGGGGGTCTGCAAAATCGGGGAGTCAGGGATCAGTTCCTTTGGGGAAACACTGTCAGCCCTCCTGAGGGGAGGCCCGACTGTCCACCTCTGGAGGCAGTTGGGGGACGCCTGTCCTTGTACCCAGACGCCTGGATATGAAGCATTATTTCCAGAGGATATTCAGTACCCTTTGCCACCCCCCCCCCCACTAGTCAAAGTCCCAGATGTTCCACCCAGTCACAGGGAACAAGCAACCCTAGAGATTCAAACATTGCTTCAAAAAAGCATCATCCAGCCAGTCCCAGCAGACCAGAGAGGATTCGGTACTTGCTCAAGGATGTTCTTCGGGTTTCACTGTTGCAGTCATATTTGGGTTATCTGCTTGCAGTAGCCCTCAGTCGGCCTGATTATCAGTCTTGGGTACTGCATCGGTTGCTGTCTCCATCTTCCGTGACGTCAGGCAGTCAGCGGTATAAAGCATGCAGCCGACGCCATTATGTCACTCTTTCTTGCCGTGTGGTGCCCAAAGCAGAAGCAGTTCGCAAGTGCCGGTCGGCCGACTCCTGAAATTTTCGCTTTCGAGTTTCAGAACCGAAGTCTTCAACTAAAGCGAAGTACCCCGTTGGGGAAACTCTTTCTTGCTCTAAACTGATGTCAGTAAAAGTCATTAATTGTATTTGTTGTGGAAAGCAAATACCTCAAAGATTTTCATTCATACTGTATTCCTTGCCTAGGCTGTGACCACGACGTACCTCTGTCGGTTTTGTGCCTTATTTAAACCACGAACTATTCATTGTCTACATTTTTTATTCTAAATATTTTGTTATTCAGTTCAATTATCCAGTAAGCCACCAGTCTACCAACATTCTGAAAAAACGCAAAGATAAAGACAGATACAGGCCGCCTAGGTCCAAAGCTGCCGACTATGCTTCTAAGCTAGTCACCAGATCGCCGGTACTCAGTGAGGTGCTTTCGAAGCCCCCTGATACCTGCTACTTCAGATTCACAGGCCTCTACTGAGACCCATTCAGAGTCCGGTATGCAGTGAGATGCTTCAACTGTGGAACCTGTGGGTGTCTCTACCTTGGATGGGTCCGGAGCCGCTGTGCAGGCACCAGCTTCTGAAGGTGTATTCAGGCCTACTGACTTGAATATTAAACTGACACCATCTTCTTCTTCTAGGCCTAAAACTCGAACCATGCGTAGGAAGCAGATGCCCAGACCGCATGGTCCAGGCCTCTATGCCCAAAAAACAAACAAGAATGGCTGAAGACCTCATTACTTTAATCAGGGAAAGCCAACTTTCCTCCTCTGAGACTTGGGGCTGAATTTGCTTATGATACTTCTGACCAGGATTCTGAAATTTCTGTCTCCTTTGTCCAGGACTTACCCTTATCTACCTATGAGGATTCTGATGCAGAGGACTCTATTCCCTCTGCTTCTCCCCCAGAGGATTTTTCTTTTGGTAAAACCTCGCATAGTCTTGTAGAGCATTTTCACTGGGAAAGGCAGGATTACACTGATTCTAAAAAGAGGCTTAGTGTTTTCTTACGCCTGCCCCAACACCGGCCTTTAGCTATCCCTCCTGTGCTGGACATTGTTAATGCCTTTTCGGAATCTAGCTTGGCTCCTGACACTCTCCTGCTCCCAGAAAACCTGATAGATATTACAGGGTTCCTGATTCTCACAAGTTCCTTTTTAAAAATCCTACTGCAGATCTTGAGACCATTTCACAGGGACCCAAGGGCATTAAGGCTACTACTGCCAAAAATCCTACCTCCTCTGATAGAGATTCCAGGGCCCTGGGTAGATGGGGTAAGAAGGTGTACACCTCTGCAACCTTGGCCATCAGAACCTTAAATTGCTAGTTTCATATGTTAAAAGTATCAGCAGCATGTTATTGGATTGCTTAAACAGAAAATGATGTTGATTCCTGATTGTGCTGAAAATAAGGATTTGCAGGATTTAATGCATTCTGCTGAACAGGTTGGAAAACGTACTTTGCAATATGGTTTTGATTCACTAGAGGCATCTTGCAGGGCGGCTGTCACCAGGTCTGTACTTAAAGGCATGCTTGGCTTAAGGAGCAATCTTTGCCAGATCATGTTAAAACTGAATTACTGGATGCTCCCTTAAATCAGGACCGCCTGTTTGGCGACAAAGCAGTAGTAGTACTTAAAAAGATGGAGGAAAAAAGCTAAATCTATGCAAACTGTTAAAGATTTCTTACAAGTGCAGCCTCCTAGATTTAGTAGGCATTGGCCCTCAAAAAATTGGTCCTTTCCTGCCTCTTCAGGCCTTCTCAGTTCAAACCCAGAACCAGCAGAACACCCAGGCTTCAGTCCCAGGGTACGCACAGGACTAAGCAGTGGGGGGCTCCCACTTCCAAATCGGGTAGTAGTAAGACTGCCCCCTATGGTAAACTGTCTTAATGACTTAACTTTAAAACTTCCAAGCACTTCTCAACGGACTGCTCCTTTAGGGGGAAAAGATTGCTCTGCAAGCAAAAAACTGGGAACTCATTACCCAGGACAAATGGGTTTTAAACAGTTTCCCAAGGACACACATTTCACTTCAACACGTTACTAACCCCAAACGGTTGGCCAGATCTACCCCCAAATCAGTGGGCAGAGGCTTAAGATTAAAGGCTATTTAGACTGTACCAGAAGAGGAAAAGGGACAAGGTTTCTACTCAAGACTTTTCCTGGTACCAGAAAAGACAGCTCATGGCATCCTATCCTGGACTTGTCTATCCAAAACACCTTTTTGGTGATTCCAAAATTCAAAATGCCAACTCTTCACCAGTTGATTCCCATGATAGGCAAAGATGCCTGGTTGGCAGCAGTGGATTTAAAGGAAGCCTACCTGCACATCCCAGTCAGGGAATCTTGCAGAAAATACCTACGCTTCAAAGCAGACTGCATGCCCTTTGGCTTATCTGCTGCGCCCAGGGTATTCACAAAGTGCCTAGCTCTAGTCATTGCATTTTGCAGGCAAAGAAGTATTAAAATATACCCATACCTGGACGATTGTCTAATTCAGGCAGAAAGCCAGGACATGCTTCTAAATCATCTGGCATTTGTACAAAAGGTGTTAACTTAGTCTGTGGTATACCATAAACGTAAAGAAATCACATCTGGTACCCTGTCAACAAAATTATATTCCTGGGAGCAAGCTTGAACACAACTTCCCAGATGGCTTTCCTCACGCCAGAGAAACAAATTCATTTGACAACTTACTTCAAACTAGTGGCCACAAAAACCCTGGTGCCTGCATGCCTTGGGGTTCATGGCCTCGTGCATTCTACTAATTCCATATGCAAGGCTGCATATGAGGAAACTACAGTGGTATCTAAAAAGCCTATGGTGTCAACATTTTCAGGATTTAGAAGCAATGATTCCTGTCACCTTGCCTACGGTTAGAATCCGTTTGGTGGGCAGAGGCCTGCCACCAAAACAAGGGCCTACCATTCACTTTACCCCTGCCGCCCAAACCGTAACAGACTCATCGGACTATGCATGGGGGGGGCTCATCTGGCAGGGAAGTGCATTCAAGGCAAATAGAACCCAAGTCAAATGCACCTGCATTTCAATCAAAAATAAATGTTAGCTGTACAGAATGCTCTGACAGCCTTCAAGGACCACATTCTTCCAGCACAATTAATGGTAAAGACTTGACAGCACCACTGTTGTGTATAAACAAGCAAGGGGGGTAACCATTCTTACCCCCTCTGCAGACTAGCCATGGCTCTATGGAACACAGCCTTGAGCTACCAAGTGCATGTACAGGCTCAATTCCTGAACTAAGCAGAAATCTCATGGACTCACACGAGTGGAAACTGGAACCAAAGATTTTCAACATGTTGATCAACAAAAGGGTGATCCCAGATGTAAACCTTTTTGCCTCCCCCCAGAACTTGCCTATTGGACAAATTATGTGCAAGGACTTCCCACAAACAAGCTTGGAAAGTGGATGCTCTGTCCTTCAGCTGGAAAAATCTGTCAGTTTCTTTCCTCCCCTGCCTCTCCTCTCCGAAGTACTACTAAAGATCAAACCAGACAAACCAAGGGTGATAACTGTTTGCACCAGACTGGCCACGCCAACACTGGTGTGTACCCCCTCTTGCGCAGTGTGTCACAGCTAGCCCCATGGCACCTACCTCAGACCCCTACCCTGCTCTCTCAGCAGGAGAGCCAGA
>NC_056749.1:280682151-280702151 GCF_019279795.1 Protopterus annectens
TTCTCAGGGTCCCAAGGGTGTTAAGGCTTCTACAACCAAAAATCCTACCCCTTCAGATAGATACTCCAGGGTGCTGGATAGATGGGGTAAGAAGGTTTATACATCTGCGTCCTTGTCAGTTAGGGCTTTAAACTGCCAGTTTCATATGCTTAAATATCAACAGCATGTTATGGGCTTACTGAAACACAAAATGTTGATTTCTGATTGTGTGGAAAATAAGAGTTACAGGATTTATTGCATTCAGCAGAACAGGTTGGAAAGTATACTTTGCAATATGGTTTTGATTCCTTGGAGGCCTCTTGCAGGGCCGCTGTAACTGGATCCCTGATAAGAAGGCATGCTTGGCACAAGGAGTAGAAATTTGCCTGATCATGTTAAAGCTAAATTGTTGGATGCTCCTTTACAGCAAGACAGTCTGTTTGGTAATAAGGCAGAAGATATTTTAAAAAAGATGGAAGACAAAGCTACATCTATGCAAACTGTAAAAGATTTCTTGCAAGTGCAGCCACCCAGGTTCAGTAGACACTGGCCTACTAAGAATTGGTCCTTTCCAGTGTCCAGAGCCGCTGAGACCAAACCCAGAAGCTCCAGGTTTCAGTCACAAGGATCTTACAGGTCAAAACAGTGGGGGTGCCTCCACCTCCAAATCGGGAGGTAGCAAGGCACCACCCTACAGTAAAAAGTCTCAATGACTTTCCTCTGCCATCTCCAAGCACTTATCTTTTGGCAGCCCCTTTGGGGGGAAAACTAGCACTTCATGCTCAAAATTGGCATCTAATTACCCAGGACAAGTGGGATTTCAATATAGTATCTCAGGGATACAGATTTAATTTCCACACATTGCCAATTCCAAACGGATGGCCAGATCTGCCACCAAATCAGTGGGCAGAGGCCCATAAACAAGTCATGTCCCTCATGGATGTGGGGGCTATTCAGCCAGTACCAGAAAAGGAAAAAGGACAAGGGTTTTATTCAAGACTTTTCCTGGTATCCAGAAAAGAAAATCATGGCGTCCAATTCTGGACTTATCCATTCTAAATACTTTCTTGGACATTTCAAAATTCAAAATGCTGACTTTACAACAGCTACTGCCTATGTTAGGCAAGAATGCCTGGTTGGTAACTAGACTTAAGAGGCATACATGCATATCCCAGTCGGGGAATCTTGCAGAAGATACCTCTGCTTCAAAGTAGGCTGTTTGCATTACCAGTTCTTTGGCTTATCTACTGCGCCCAGGGTCTTCACAAAGTACCTGACACCAGTAATTGCATTTTGCAGACAAACATTCAAATTTATCCATATCTGGACAATTGTCTCATTCAGGCAGAGGACAAGGACACTCTTCAGCATCTGGTGTTTGTAAAAAGGCTTCTATCATGCCTAGGGTACACCATAAACGAAAAGAAATCACAACTGGTACCTTCTCAAATAGTTACATTCCTGGGTGCAAGCTTGAATACAACTGCCCAGATGGCTTACTTCACGCCAGACAAGCAAATTCAATTGACAACATACTTCAAGTGGCAACAAAAACCCAGGTATCTGCAAGACGAATTCTGCAGGCTTTGGGGTTGATGGCATCCTGCATTCTTCTAATTCCATATGCAGCACTGCATATGAGGGAACTTCAGTGGTACCTAAAAAGCTTATGGAGTCAACATTCACAGCCTGGAAACAATGATGTTAAGTTGTTTATCTCGCCTTCATTCTTGCTGGATGGGTTCGGAGCCGACCTGCCCGACTGCCACTCTAAAAGCTCGAGAGTTGGTTCCACCGGCTCGAGGCTCCCCTTATATCCCACAATGCTAGGCGTGAGTTACCTCAGATCTCGTTTGCCGCTACAGCGATCGAGGTGTTGGTTTTTCTACCGGCTTGTTGGTAAGTGTATTTCTGTAAAATTAGAATACTTAAACCCCTATATTTTTAAGTTTAACTACTTTTCCCTTAGTTTAGTGGATTTCTACCCCTGTTTTTCGGAAAATCCCGTTTTTTCCCACAAGAACTTTAAAGTTCTCTCTCTGGCCTTCTAGCATTTCCCCATTCCCTAGTGGTGTGTGTGTGTTGCTCTTAATTAAAACTTTTGTTAATTGTTTTATTTTTGAGTTTTAAAATAAGATTAGTGTAATCAGTGTGTCTGACTGTGTGTGTGTGATTACACTTTCTTGTCTAGGATGTCTAAAGACACCAAGGTCTCAGGCTTCAAGAAGTGTGATGCGTGCTGTCAGAAAATGTCTCTGACAGACGGTCACACTTCTTGTGTCTACTGCCTGGGGCCTTTGCACCTGCAGGACTCCTGTGCTGTATGCCGCGGCTTCAGCCCCAGGGTCCTGCAGGAAAGAAAGAATAAGTTGATCCTAAGGGGTCTACTTAAGCCTGAGGATTCCCTTTCTGTCTCTGGGAAGCCCTCCAAGGCTTCTAGGTCCTCGGCTCCAGCTACTGAGCCGAGACCTAAAGCTACAAAACCTATGTCTGCATCGGCTCCGGCTGGAGCCGATGAGTCTAACTTCTGTGGTTCCTCGGCTCCGGCTGGAGCCGAGGTAGTAAATTCCTTGTCGGCTCCGACCAGACCTTCGGAGCCGACATCTAGAAGAGATCTAGGTCACCATCCCTTGGCTCTGTTCATTCGGCTCCAGCATCTCTCTGCTGTCTGAACGGAGCCATAAATCTCACTCATCTAGGTCATCGAGGCTGTCGGATCATGACCTTCAGAGGGTAGCGAGTCGACTTCTTAAGTCCGAGGCACTGGCCCAAATGCTTCAGAGCCCGACTCATCAGTCGATGCCTGCCCCTGTCCATCAATATGTTCCTCCTCCGACTCCGTTGAGCTCGGGCCGGGCGCTGAACCGAGACTGTGGTAGCGTCTGAGCCGATACAGATGTCTTCGTCTCCGTCGTCGGCTCCGATTTCTTCTTTCGAAGAATCTCGGCGCCGAACTTCCCTCGTCGGCTCCGAGGGGGTGAGTGACATCGGACCCTTGTCCGACCCCGCTCTTCCTCTCGGAGCTTGGCTGGTGAATTCGGCTCGACATGCCTCGAGCCATCACTGTCTGTGCCGAGGGAGGTTCTCAGCTTCTCGGAGCGGGACCTCTGGCTTTGCCTGACAGGGTGCGTTGAGGTCATGCGGAGTGTGTTAGAGCCTGGCTCTACTCCACAGTCGGCTCCGTCCGCCTCCCTCACGGTGCCTCAGGTCAAGTCGACTCACTCCCTCATCCCGGACCGCAGAGCCAGCTCCTCAGGAACCCCTGTGGGATTTCATCCTCTTCGAGGCCTCTCCTGATTTGGCAGAAGAGCCCCTCGGAAGAGGAAGTGTAAGAGGAAACACATTGACTCACCTGAGTCCATCACATCTGACACAGATTTAGATGATTCCGAGGGTTCCCCGTTCCCCTTCTGAAGATGTCTCTTTGCAGACATTCTTGAAATCCTCAAACAGAGGGGAAATTGGCCAGCCCTCAACCCTTGGAGGATGAATCTGTGTACCTTGAGGCGTTTGGCTCGTCCTTCCACCTCCTGGGTGTCTCCCCTTTGACCCCCTCATGCAGGTGGTAGCTAAAGGCATGGACGGCTCCTGATTCAGTGGACCCCACTCCCAGGAGACCCTCAAAGTTCATAACGCACCAGCAGACAAACAGTTCTTGACAAAAGGAGTCTCTGTGGATGCTATGGTGGTAGCTGCTGCCACTAAGAAGGAACTAGCTGATCCTTCAGTACCTGTCCATCCACCTAACAAGGAATCTAGGTCCATGGACAGGTGCGGGAAGCGGATGTTCTCGTCAGCGACATTTGCTATGCTCGCTGAACTACCTGTGCCATTTTACTCGTCTTCAAAGGGACTTGATTAAAGAAGCGAGTGACATGTTGAAGGACCCTACAGCTGCGGGTTTTCAAGATAAGATGAACACTCAGCTGGCTACCCTTAACTCCATAGCCAACTCCTCCATGCGCCTCCTTTCTAATGCGGCTGATGGAGCGAGTAGCGCAGGGACAGGTGTGGCCTTACGAGGCATGCCTGGATGCGGCTATGCAATTTTATGGACCCCTACAAGGCGTCTTTCACTAATTCCCGTTTGATGGATCATCTCTTTGGTCCTCAAGTGAAAGAAACCTTGACTAGGTGCGAGACTGATGGCAAGACTCTTTCTGCCGTCTGAGTCCGTTTTTCTACTCCTTCTAGGCCTTACCCCAAAGGCCAGAAAAGTGGGAAAATGTGGTTCCGTAAACAATCTCAAGGGACTTTGCCTGACGCACAAAGTCGTTTCCCCGCCAGAGGCAGAGGCGGGAATAACAATGGTAGACGTCGCCCTCGAGGCAGGGGGGCTCCGCAGAACCAGGGCAATCGAGAAGCCTTCTCTGAGCCCTTTCAGCATCCCTGAGGTGTTGCCCGACTGCCCACCTTTGGAGGCAGTCGGGGGAAGATTGTCACTGTACCCAGAAGCCTGGCTATCCCTGACACAAGACAAATGGGTACAGTCCGTCATTTCCGAAGGCTACTCTATCCCCTTTCTTCGCATTCCGAACCAATCAAAAAAATCCCTTCCAGATGTTCCACCCTCAAAGGGATCTAGCGGTTTTGGAAATTTCAAAGCTGCTTGCAAAAAGAGCAATTCAACCAGTTCCAGCAGACCAGCAAGGATCCGGAATCTACTCAAGGTTCTTTTTAGTTCCAAAGAAAACAGGGGACTGGAGACCAATTTTGGATCTCAGTATCTTGAACAGATCAGTCAAGAAAACAAGATTTCGGATGGTCACGCTGCAGTCCATCCTTCCCCTATTGGGAAAAGGAAACTGGATGTGCTCTATAGACCTTCAGGATGCGTACTATCACATAAAAATGAACAGACGCTCCAGAAGATTCCTCCGCTTCAGGCTGGGAACCAGTCATTTTCAATTCAGGGCCCTGCCCTTTGGTCTCACAACTGCCCCCCGGGTGTTTACCAAATGCATGGCAGTGGTAGCTTTTCACCTGAGACTACAAGGATTCCAGGTGTTTCCATATTTGGACGACTGGCTCCTCACAGCTCCCACCAAGCATCTCCTTCTGATGGCCAGGGATTACACCTTTCGCATTTGTCAAAAGTTAGGCATTTCAGTAAATTGCGAAAAGTCTGTTTTGTTGCCTTGTCGTACTATTACCTTCATAGGCGCAAATCTAGACACAGTAGACATGTCTGCGAGACTAACAGATCAGAGAATAACAGACATACACAAACTGGTCTCACTCCTTTTCAACAACAACAGAATCAAAGCCAGGTTAGTGCTGAAAGTGTTGGGAATTATGGCGGCGGCCTTACCTCTGCTTCCATTAGCCAGATTCCACATGCGAATCCTTCAATGGATGCTCTTTACACAGTGGTCATACCAGCAACTTCCAATGTCCCACACCATTATGATCACGCAGGCGTGCAGAAATCATCTCATGTGGTGGATGTCTTCCCCTCAGCTCTTGTTGGGAAGACCCTTTGTTCCACCCCCTCCAGTTGCTACTCTGACAACGGACGCCTCCCTGATCGGGTGGGGGGGGGACATTATCAGGGCAGGACAGTCCAGGGCACATGGCAACCAAACGAATGCCACTTGCACATAAATGTTCTGGAGATGAGAGCAGTGCTTTTAGCGTTGCAAGCCCTTCAAGACTCTCTTCCCTTGGGAACGATTGCAATCCAGACAGACAATATGTCTGTAGTGTGGTACATCAACAAACAAGGCGGAACCAGGTCCTACCCCCTGTGTCGAGAAGCACTCAGATTGTGGCAACGGGCGATTTCTTCTCAGCGGTTTCTGATAGCAACGCACATCCCCGGGAAGTCCAATCAAATCGCGGACAAATTGAGCAGAGCTATCCTCATGCCTCACGAGTGGTCTCTGAAAGACTCTGTTGTGAGAGAAATTTTCCTCAAGTGGGGTCAGCCTTGCTGCGATCTTTTTGCTACTCCCCAAAACAGCAAGTGCAGAGATTTTTTCACTCTATTCCCTTTACCAGGCCAACCCAGCAGAGACGCTCTAGTCCAAGTTTGGCCCCGGGGACTTCTGTATGCATTTCCTCCCTTCCCACTAATCTCTCAAGTGATACAGAAAGCTATCGCAAAGAAGGCCTCATTGATCCTCATTGCTCCTTACTGGCCTCGACAGGTGTGGTTCCCCTTTCTACATCATTTTCTATTGGAGCGACCTTGGCATCTGGACCTAGTTCCAGATCTTTTGATCCATCAGTCGGGTCAGTTACATCGCTCCCTCCCCTCTCTGAACCTCACTGCTTGGTTCCTCCAGTTCCAACCTTAGCCAGGCTTCCTCAATTATCTCACTCCGTTCGAGATATTTTGATAGCTTCCCATAAATCTTCCACTCGGAAGATTTATTTGAGTAAGTGGAAACGCTTCACATATTGGGCTCAAGGAAGGGACATAGATCCTTTCACTGCTTCCATCCAAATAGTCCTTGATTTTCTAGCTGAACTCTTCCATGCAGGTTCATCTCCTCTACTCTTAAAGTTCAATTGGCAGCTATTTCTAACTTTCATGTGGGTATTTCTGAGTCTGCCTTAATGTCCCACAAGCTTTGCAAAGCCTTTTTGAAAGGAGTTTTTCTTCTCAGACCTCCTATAAGAAATCCTCCTTCTCCTTGGGACCTAAATTTAGTTCTTACTTCTTTGATTCTTCCCCCTTTCGAACCTGCAGCCTCCTGTTCTTTAAAACTGCTATCATGGAAGACTCTCTTTCTGGTAGCTATTACTTCAGCTAGAAGAGTTTCAGAACTTCAAGCACTCAGTTGTCGACCTCCTTATCTATTGTTTCATAAGGACAGGGTATCCTTACGAACGAACCCGTCCTTTTTGCCTAAGGTAGTCTCTACGTCAAATCTAAATCAAAGCATTGACCTCCCTGTCTTTTTTCCAGAATATTCCAATAGGTCTGAACAAAAATTACACTGGCTAGATGTTCGTCAGTTGAGGTACTATTTGGATAGAACAAAACAATTCAGAAAATCTGACCAGCTGTTTGTCTCCTATGCAGAAGGCAGAAAGGGACTTTCAGTTTCAAAGGTATCATTATCTAGATGGCTAACATCTCTGATTTCCCTTGTATATGAAATTAGACACCAAAAGCTGCCTAATAAACCTAAGGCCCATTCCACCAGAGCTTTGGCTACTTCTTTAGCCTTCCAAGACAGACTGCCTATTGACACCATTTGTGCAGCGGCTACTTGGGCTACTCCTCACACTTTCATTTCTCATAAGTTGGATTTAGCTTCTAGGCATAGAGCTAACTTTGGTTCCACTGTTCTCAGGAGTCTGTTCCGTTAGGCCACCCGGGACAAGGTGCTAGGGACGCGGTCCCATCCAGCAAGAATGAAGGCGAGATAGACAACTTAACATATAGAAGTTATGTTCTTACCATAACGTTCCATGTTAGTTGTCTTCTTCTCGCCTTCTTGCGTCAAACCCTCCTGCCCCCCTGGCCTGGACAGACCTAGAGGAGTTGTGATTGTGACCTCTCTTTCTACCACCTCTTTTATTAGGCATATGCTGTTGTGCATATTTCCTGGATGAGGATATAGGTCACCCTTCTTTCTCCCTGGTTAGAGGTGGACTTTGTTTATAGTTATTCTCATACTATTATAAGCTGGGGTTAGCTTACAAACGAGATCTGAGGTAACTCACGCCTAGCATTGTGGGATATAAGGGGAGCCTCGAGCCGGTGGAACCAACTCTCGAGCTTTTAGAGTGGCAGTGGAGCCAGGTCGGCTCCGAACCCATCCAGCAAGAAGAAGGCGAGAAGAAGACAACTAACATGGAACGTTATGGTAAGAACATAACTTCTATTTTCCTCACATTCCCTGCCTGCAACAGGCGTTCCTTTGGTGGGCAGAGGCATGTCACCAAAACAAGGGACTGTTATTCATTCTACACCCTGCCACCCAAACCCTAACTACAGACGCAACAGACTATGCTTGGGGGGCCCATCTGGCAGGGAAATGCATTCAGGGCAAATGGAGCCCAAACCAAATGCATCTACATATCAACCAGAAAGAAATGCTAGCTGTACAGAATGCTCTAACAGCCTTCAAGGACTTCTTTCATCCAGGACAACTACTGATAGACTGACAACACCACGGTTATGTGGTACAAAAACGAGCGGGGGGGTACCCACTCCTATCCTATCCCCTCTGCAGACTAGCCATGGCCTTGTGAAACACAGCCTTGACTTACCAAATACATCTTCAAGCTCAATTCCTGCCAGGAAAGCAAAATACTCTGGCAGACGACCTAAGCAGAAATCTTATGGACCCACAAGAATGAAAATTGGATCCACAAATCTTCAGCATGTTGACACGAAAATGGGGGAGCCCAGACATGGATCTTATTTGCCTCTTCCCAAAACTATCAGTTGGACAAATTCTGCACAAGAACGCATCGCAAAAAAGCATGGAAAGTGGATGCTCTATCCTTCAGTTGGAAAAACCCTCAGTCTGTCTTCCCCGTCTGCCTCTACTCTCCATTATCTTACTAAAGGTCAGACAGGAAAAAACAAAAATTATTTTGATTGCTCCGGACTGGCCTTGCCAACACTGGTACCTGCCTCTAAGGAATATGTCACACCTGCCTTCAAGGTACTTGCCTCAAACACCTCATCTATTGTCTCAGCAAAACTATCAAATTCTGCACACTCAGCTCCAAACTCTGAATCTTGCAGCATGGCTAATCAACTAATTTCACCAATCATCTCTCTCAGTAAACCCGGGATGGATGTCATTTTGGAGGCTAGAAGGCCTAGTACTAGAAAATCTTATGCTGATAAATGGAAGAGATTCTGTGCTCGGAACCAAGCACAAGGAATAGACACAGCAAAGCCCGATATTCCTCAGATTTTGCAATACATAACTGATTTGCTTCACATGGGCCTATCTTTTTCTTCAATAGAAATCCATGCCTCTGCCATCTCGGCTCATTACAACACAGAGCCTCCTCTCTTTTCTCATCCTCTGCTAAAGCAGTACCTCAGAGGGGCCAAACATTTAAGGCCTTCCAGGAGAGCACAGACTCCTGCATGGGACCTCCATTTTGTGCTGGAAAAACTCGCCCTACCTCCTTTTGAACCAGCTGCTACTATGGATATAAAATTTCTTTCTTGGAAGACGGCCTTTCTTTTGACAGTCACTTCAGCTAGAAGGGTTTCAGAACTACAGGCTCTCATGGCAGTGGAGCCTTTCATTATCTTTTAGCCAGGCAGGGTGGCCCTCAGGACCAATCCTTCTTTTATGCCTAAGGTGGTATCCAGTGTGGCTCTTAACCAGACCATTCACCTGCCAACTTTTTTCCCAAATCCGCCGAACAAGGAAGTGGATTCTGCATTCATTGGATGCACACAGACAACTAAGATTCTACTTAAACAGGATAAAATCTCAAAGTCTGAACAACTACTGGTGGCATTTGCTGCAGGAACAGAGGGGAAGGGAAGGCTATATCAAAGCAGTCCATTTCAAAATGGATAAGCCGTTGTATTCATTTCTGCTACTTGCACCATGGTAAACCTGTGCCCAAGGGGATCAGATCCCATTCCACCAGGGCTGCTTCTACTTCTGCAGCCTTTCTCGGAGGGGTTCCTACCAGAGACATTTTATAGATGCTGCTACTTGGAGCTCAGTTCATACGTTCACAAAGCATTACCATTTTCCTCTCTTCTAAATCCAGGGCAGGCTTTGCCACTGCAGTGTCCTGCAGGACCTTATAGCTGCTCCTAATGCTGTTTAATTCCATCCTCCCATCCATAGCTTTGGGATACTACCCAAATGTAATGACTGCAACAGTGAAACATGAAGAACATAGTACAGATGTTCTTCGTGTTTCACTGTTGTAGTCATTACATTTGGGGTAATCTGCTGGCAGGTTGCCCTCAGTCTGCCTGAATGAGTCTTGGGTCCTGCGTCTGTTGCTGTCTCCTCTTCCATGATGTCAGGGGTATAAAACATGCAGCCGACGCCATTTTATACAGTCTTTCTTGCCACAAGGTGCCCGAAGCAGAAGCAGTTCGCAAGTGCCGGTCGGCCGACTCCTGAAATTTTCGTATTAGAGTTTCAGAACCGAAGTCTTCAAACTAAAGCTAAGTACCCTGTTGGGGAAACTTTTTTTCTTGCTCCTTACTGATGTCAGTAAAAGTTAATAATTGCATTACTTGTGGGAAGCAAATACCTCCTAAGGATTTTCTTTTGTACTGTATTCCTTGCCTAGGCCCTGATCACAACGTGCCTTGCTGTCGGTTTTGTGCTAGATTTAACCAACGCACTAAATGTCTTTATATTTTTGCTTCTGAATATTTTGGTTCAAGATTTAATTATCCTGAAATGTCTGTTAGCAATCCAACTACCGGAGTTCATAAAAAACACTAAGAAAGACAGACCGAGGTCCAAAACAGACTAAGCTTCTCCTAAGCCAGTCGCCGGTACTCAGTGAGATGCTTTCACAGCCCCTGATACCTGCTACTTTTGAGTCGCAGGCCTCTACAGAGACCCATTCGGAGTCCGGTATGCCGTGAGATTCTGTCTCTGCCTTGGATGGGTCCGGAGCCGCTGAGCAGGCACCGGCTTCTGAGGGTGTTTTCAGGCCTCAACATTTTTGTATTAAACCGCCGGCAACAAAAACAAGGTCAAAAACAACTTCTATGTTTAAAAAAATGACACATGAGCCACGTGCTCAGGCCCCTATGCCTAAAAACAGATGATCAAGATGGCTGAGGATTTAATTACCTTGATCAGGGGTTCCCGCCCCCCTCCCCCCGCTAAGAGGCCTAGGCAAGGCACTGTTTGTGAATCTTCAGAATAGGTTTCCATTTCTTCTGATCCCTCTTCTGATGAGGAATTTTCTATTCCACCCTGTGAGGATTCTGATGCAGAGGAATCCATTCCATCTGCATCTCCTCCTTGAGGATCTCTCGTTTGGAGAGACTTTGCATACTTTAAGGGAACATTTTCACTGGGAGAGTCAGGACTTCTCTGAATCAAAAAAGAGGCTTGGGGATTTCCTCCTTCCTCAGCATAGGCCTTTGGCAATACCTCCTGTATTAGACATTGTTGATGTGTTCTCGGAATCAAGCATGGCTCCTGATTCCCTGCCTCCAGCTCCTAGTAAGCCAGACAGATATTACAGGGTTCCTGACTCCCACAAATTTCTTTTCAAAAATCCTGCTGCTGATCCTGAGACTATTTCTCAGGGTCCCAGTGATGTAATGGCCTCTGCAGCCAAAAATCCTACCCCTTCTGATAGAGATTCCAGGGCACTGGATAGATGGGGTAAGATTGTTTATACGTCTGCAACCGTGGCTTTAAACTGCCAGTTTCATATGCTTAAACATCAACAGCATGTTATGGGCTTACTGAAACAGAAAATTATGATTTCTGATCGTGTGGAAAATATGATTTCTGATCGTGTGAAAAATAGTTACGGGAATTATTGCATTTGGCAGAACAGGTTGGAAAGCATACTTTGCAATGTGGTTTTGATTCCTTGGAGGCCTCTTGTAGGGCCGCCATTACTGGATCTGTGATTAGTAGGCATGCCTGGCTCAAGGAGCAAAATCTGCCTGATCATGTTAAAGCTAAACTGTTGGATGCCCCTTTGCAGCATGATACTCTGGTAATAAGGCAGAAGAAGTTTTAAAGAAAATGGAAGACAAAGCTAAAATCTATGCAAACTGTAAAAGATTTCTTGCAAGTGCAGCCACCCAGGTTCAGTAGGCACTGGCCTACTAAAAATAGGTCCTTTCCTGTGTCCAACAGAGCCACTCAGGGTAAATCCAGGCACTCAAAAGGCTCCAGATACCAATCATAGGGTTCTTACAGGTCAAAGCAATGGGGTGCCTCCACCTCCAAATCTGGAGGAAAAGCACAACCCTATAGTAAGCAGTCTCAATGACTGTCCTCTACCATCACCAAGCAGTTAACTTTTGGCAGTCCCCTTTGGGAGGGGGGGGGGACTAGCACTTCATGCTCAAAACTGGTAGTTAATTACCCGGGACAAACTGGTATTAAACATAGTATCCCAGGGGTACAGATTTAATTTCCATACTTTGCCAATTCCAAACGGATAGACGGATCTGCCACAAAACCAGTGGGCAGAGGCCCAGAAACAAGCCATGTCCCCCATGGATATGGGGGCTATTCAACCGGTACCAGAAAAGGAAAAAAGGACAAGGTTTTTACTCGAGACTTTTCCTGGTACCCAGAAAAGACTGTTCATGGCATCCAGTACTGGACTTATCGATTCTGAACACATTCCTGGACATTCCAAAATTCAGAATGCTGACTTTACAACAGCTACTGCCCATTCTAGGCAGGAATGCTTGGTTAGTAACTCTAGACTTAAGAGGCATACCTGCATATCCCAATAAGGGGATCCGTGCAGAAGATACCTCCGCTTCAAAGCAGGTTTTTTGCATTACCAAATCTCTGCACTGCCCTTTGGCTTATCTGCTGCGCCCAGGGTCTTTACAATGTGCCTGGCACCAGTAATTGCATTTTGCAGACAAAGCATTCAAATTTATTTTTATCTGGACGATTGTCTGATTCAAGCTGAGGACAAGGACACACTTCAGCATCTGGCATTTGTAAAAAGGCTTCTAGCATGCTCTAGGGTACACTATAAACGAAAAGAAATCACAACTGGTACCCTCTCAAATTGCATTCCTGGGTGCAAGCTTGAATACAACTGCCCAGATGGCTTACCTCACACCAGACAAACAAAGGCAACAGACATCATGCTTCAAATGGCAACAAAAACTCCGTTATCTGCAAGACAAATTCTGCAGTCTTTGGGGTTCATGGCATCCTGCATTCTACTAATTCCAGATGCGAGACTGCATATGAGGAAACTTCAATGGTAATGGTAAAAAGTTTATGGAGTCAACATTGTCACAGTCTGGAAACAATGGATTCCTGTCATTCCCTGTCTACAACAGGAGTTTCTTTGGTGGGCAGAGACATGTCGCCAAAACAAGGGACTGTCATTCACTCTACCCCCTGCCACCAAAACTCAACTACAGATGCATCAGACTATGCTTGGGGGGCCCACATGGCAGGGAGATGCATTCAGGGCAAATGGATCCCAAACCAAATGCATCTGTATATCAACCAGAAAGAGATGCTAGCTGTTCAGAATGCTCTGACAGCCTTCAAGGACTTCCTTCATCCAGGACAACTACTGATAAAGACGGACAACACCACAGTTATTTGGTACATAAACAAGCAGGGGGGTATACATTCCTACCCTCTTTGCAGACTAGCCATGGCTCTGTAGAACACAGCATTGACTTACCAAATACATATTCAAGCTCAGTTCCTGCCAGGCAAGCAAAATACTCTGGCAGACTACCTAAGCAGAAATCCTGTGGACCCTCACGAATGGAAACTGGATCCACAAATCTTCAGCATGTTAACACAGAAATGGGGGAGCCCAGACATAGATCTATTTGCCTTTCCCCAAAATTATCAGTTGGACAAATTCTGCACAAGAACTAATCACAAAAACGTATGGAAAGTGGATGCTCTATCCTTCAGCTGGAAAAACCTATCAGTCTATGCCTTTCCACCTCTGCCTCTACTTTCCAAAGTCTTACTAAACGTCAGACAGGAAAAACCAAAAATGATCCTAATTGCTCTTGACTGGCCTCGCCAGCACTGGTACCACTTCTAAGGAATATATCTCGCCTTCCTCCATGGTACTTGCCTCAAATACCTCACCTACTGTCTCAGCAGAACTATCAAATTCTGCACATTCAGCTACAAACACTGAATCTTGCAGCATGGCTAATCAACTAATTATTCAAACACCTCTCAGTAAATCTGTGATAGATGTCATTTTAGAAGCCAGAAGGCCTAGTACTAGAAAAATGCTGATAAATGGAAGAGATTTTGTGCTTGGAACCAAGCACAAGGAATAGACAGCAAAGCCCAATATTCCTCTGATTTTACACTATTTGACTGAGATGCGTGACAAGGGCCTATTCTTTTCTTCAATAAAAATCCATGCCTCTGCCATCTCTGCTCATTACAACAGAGAGCCTCCTCTCTCTTCTCATCCCCTGCTAAAGCAGTACCTCAGAGGGGCCAAAAATTTAAGGCTTCCCAGGAGAGCACCGACTCCTGCATGGGACCTCAATTTTGTGCTGGAAAAAACTCACCCTGCCTCCTTTTGAACCAGCAGATACTGTGGATATAAAATTTCTATCTTGGAAAACAGCTTTTCATTTGGCAGTCACTTCAGCAAGAAGGGTTTCAGAACTACAGGCCCTCATGGCAGTGGAGCCTTTTATTATATTTTACCCGGACAGGGTGTCCCTCAGGACCAGTCCTCCTTTTATGCCTAAGGTGGTATCCAATGTGGCTCTTAATCAGACCATTCACCTGCCAACATTTTACCCAAATCCACAGAACAAGGGGGAGCGGATTCTGCATTCATTGGATGTGCGCAGACCACTAAGATTCTACTTAAACATGACCAAATCTCTCAGTCTGAGCAAATACTGGTAGCATTTGCTGCAGGCTCAGAGGGTAAGGCTATAGCAAAGCAGACTATTTCTAAGTGGATAAGCCACTGCATTCGTTTCTGCTATTTGCACCATGGTAAACCTATGCCCAAGGGGATCAGATCACATTCCACCAGGACTGCCTCTACTTCAGCAGCTTTTCTCAGAGTGGTCCCAACCAAAGACATTCTAGAAGCTGCTACTTGGAGCTCTGTTCATACCTTCACAAAGCATTATCATTTACCTCTCTTCTCTAAATCCAGGGCAGGCTTTGCCACTGCAGTCCTGCAGGGCCTTATAGCTGCTCCTAATGCTGTTTAGTTCCTTCCTCCCATCCATAACTTTGGGATTCTACCCAAATGTGATGACTGCAACAGTAAAACACAAAGAACATAGTACAGTTGTGTACGCTTATCATAAATGTAGATGTTAGAGTGTATTGACTGTTGCAGTCTGGGTTACCCAACCACCATCCCCCTTTCTATTCCTTTCCTTCACTATACTCAAACGCCTTTGTGGTGCATTTGCTTTTAGTAGAAGGTAAAGTTAGTTTCTAAAAGTGCATTTATATATTTACTGTGTGTGTGTGTGTGTGTGTGTGTGTGTGTGTGTGTGTGTGTGTGTGTGTGTGTGTGTGTGTGTGTGTGTGTGTGTATGTATATATGTGTATATATATATATATGTGTGTGTGTGTGTATGTATGTATATATATATATGTGTGTGTATATATATATATATATGTGTGTGTGTATATGTATATATATATATGTATGTGTGTGTATGTATATATATGTATATATATATATATATATATATATATATATATATATATATATATATATAAAATGTGTGTGTATATATATATATATATATATATATATATATAATGTATATATATATATATATATATATTTGCTCCCCATTTGGAGGGGCACCTGACATCTGGGGCAAGAAAAACTGAATAAAATGGCATTGGCTACATGTTTTATACCCCTGACGACCAAACGTCATGGAAGAGGAGACAGCAACCGACGCAGGACCCAAGACTTTGTTATTCAGGCCGACTGAGGGCAACCTGCCAGCAGATTACCCCAAGTGTAATGACTGCAACAGTGAATACACTCAACATCTACATTTATGATAAGTATACACAACTGTACTTTGTGTACACTTACCATAAATGTAGATGTTCGAGTGTATTCACTGTTGTAGTCTGGGTTACCCACCCGCCAGCCCCCTTTCTCTATTATACCTCTTCTTTCCTTCACTATGCTCAAAAGCCATTGTGGTGTATTTGCTTTTAGGTGAAAGTAAATTTTTTTGTGTTCTAAAGTACATGTGTGTGTGTGTGTGTGTGTGTGTGTGTGTGTGTGTGTGTGTGTATATATATATATATATATATATATATATATATATGTGTGTGTATATACATTATATATATATATATATATATATATATATATATATATATATATTAAAAAATTGTGTATGTGTGTATGTATACGTGTGTGTGTATGTATATATGTATATATGTATATATATATATATATATATATATATATATATATATATGTGTGTGTGTGTATTTTTTTGCTCCCCATTTGGGGGGCACCTGACATCTGCGGCAAGAAAAACTGATTAAAATGGCGTCTGCTGCATGTTTTATACCCCTGATGACCTGACATCATGGAAGAGGAGACAGCAACCGACACAGGACCCAAGACTTCAGGCCGACTGAGGGCAACCTGCCAGCAGTTTACCCAGATGTAATGACTGTAACAGTGAGTACACTCTAACATCTACATTTATGGTAAGTGTACACAACTGTACTTTATGGTACAGTTGGCAGCTATTTCCAATTTTCATTTGGGTTTAGACTCTTTAACTATTATGTCTCATCGAGTATTCAAAGCCTTTTTAAAAGCCACTTTCCATTTAAGACCACCTGTCAAAACGCCCTACATGCCTTGGAATTTGAACCTTGGTCTTTCCCGCATTATTTTATTTCCTTTTAAACCAGCTTCATCTTGTGACCTTAAATACCTTTCTTGGAAAACTTTATTTCTAGTGGCAATAACCTCTGCTTGGAGTTTTTCCATGTTAAAAGCCTCTACTATCAAACTCCCATATCTAATTTTTCATAATGAGTTTCTTTGAGAACAAATCCCTCCTTTTTACCCAAAGTTTGCTCATAAGCTAATCTCAGACTATTGAATTACTAGTTTTTTTCCCCCAATCATACAAACAAACTGGAATACATGCTTTACAGACTTGATGTGCATACACGGCTTCGATTTTTAGACAGAACCAAACAATTCAGGAAAAATGAGCAGTTGTTGGTTTCCTTTTCAGATCCAGTGACTAAAGTTACCTTGTCCAGATGGTTATCAGACTATATTGCTGTCTCGTGCACTTCTGCGAATAATTCTTTACCACAAAGGATAAAGGCTCATTCCACCAGATCTGTAGCCACTTCTTCAGCCTTTTTGGCCAAAATACCTTTAGAGACTGTACGGCTGCCACATGGTCTAGACCTCCATACCTTTATCAACCATTATAAAGTGGATAAGGCCTCCAGGGACAGAACCTCCTTTGGTTCTGCGATTGAGGAACATTCTCCCTTGCACCACCGAGAAAGATGGTGCTTGGGACGCTACTCATCAGTAAGAATATATGGAGAGATGGAACAACTTCAGCTAAAGAAGTTATGTACTTACCATAACGTTCCATGTGAGGTTTTCATCCCGCCTTTATTCTTACCAACCCCCTTCCAGTTTACTAGGGGTCAGAGAAGTTTGAATTGGAACTTTTTTCTGATTCAGTGGCATAATGCCTGTTTTAGCCTTTAGCTAGCAGCAAACAAGATCTGAGGGAGGTTCGTAGTGCATCATGGGATAGGGATCTGGCCTCAAACTGGCTTTAGACTTTGAGCTTTTGTAGTTGGCAGACTCTGAGCCGAGGATCAGCTCATAACCGATCAGTAAGAATAAAGGTGAGATGAACAACTCACATGGAATGTTATGGTAAGTACATAACTTCTTTTTAATCAATCAAGTCAGTCTTGTTTCTTTCCAAATTTCCAAAACGGGTGAATACAAGTTATATTTGCTGGATGTACATAGACAACTGAGGTTTTATTTACACAGAACAAAATCCTTCCCTAAATCAGACAAACTGTTTGTCCTATTCCAAACTGTTCCTGGGAAAACCTATTTCTAAAGTCACCATTGCTCACTGGATCTCCCAATGTATCATCCGGGCATATTCTGATAGTCTGGTCTAGAGTGTCACTGGATGACATTGGTTCTGCAGCTAATTGGTGCTCATATCATACCTTCATATCCCATTGCAAATTGGACATTGTATCCAGGAGTAGGGCATCCTTTGGTTCTGCAGTTCTCTAAAATATCCTTCCATGATTGCCACCCAGGTCTTGGTAGCCGGGGGTTCTGTCCCACGGGACAAGACCAAATGAAGTAAAACTACTTCAGATAAAGATGTTATGTACTCACCATAACTTTCCATCTGAGTAGTTGTACTTCATCCATCCTCCCTCCTTCTCCCTAACCTTATTATTGTCCTGTCCTGGTATATGGGAGAGGTGCACATTGGTGGCTGTCCTGGCTATGCTTGGCTTAGGTTTGTGGGAGCCTTTAGTGGTGAGGTCCTTCCTGGGTCTGGCTTATGTTTTCTGATGCAGTAAACTCGATCTGAGGGAAAGGAGGAGACTGGGCATTACGGGTAAGGGGAAGAGCTTGGAGCTCAGATCAGATGCTAATGAGGCGGCCATCTCTGATCCGATCCACATCCGAGTAGCCACAGGTTGAAGACAAATGAGGTACAACTACTCAGATGGAACGTTATGGTGAGTACATAACTTCTTTTTCTTAAAATGGTTTGTAATAATTTGGAACTTTTCTACCCAGGTCTCTGCTGAAAATGGGCTTTTTACCCAGTCGGACTTTCCTGGTAATCAAATGTCAATAAATAAATAAATTTTACTTGGTAAAGAATTTAATTTTGTACTGTTGAAATGAACTGTTTGCTAACAAAGTTTTAAGAAAAGCGTTACTGTTTTCTTCCAGGGTATTTTAACTTGCATTACTTTTGCTTTGTGCGCGCTTATGGTAGGCATTGATTATTCATTTAGTGAACATTATGCTAGAGTTGTTTAAAAGTGAAGTGAATGAAAGAAGTCTTTATACGAGCCTTTTTGTGGTTGCAGAGCCTTTTTGTCCTTATTTTTGCTGCTTCCCCCACCTCCTTAGTCATGGAAAGCTGAGTTTTGGGCAAATCCTTTGGAGAAAAAAATTAAAACAATAAAAAAATAAATAAATAAAATAAAAAGGGTAAGGGTGGGAGATGTGTTGCTGGGCTTCACAAAGTTTGTCTCCCTAGGTTACTTTGTATAGCCGATGCAGTTTTTTTTTATTGAAATTATATGCGGTAAAATTTGTAGCAGTAAGTAGTATGCAAGGGTGTTTACTAACAAGCACTGAAGGAAGATAATGGAAAATGAGATGAAAACCACAAGTTTGGAAGTGCTGTCATTATGAAGAATGTAAGTCGACTTAAATGTGAAAGAAGGCTGTGAGGGTGCTTCAGGAGATTTGACGCAAATTGTGGGAGTCAGGACTTTAACTGGTTATGTGAGACAGTTGGAGGTAACTAGAGTTTTAGTTCCTATGTGATCAGTAAGTCACTGCTCTGCTGCCTGGTAATATTCCTGAAAAGGCAATTGAAAACAGGATGTGTAAAGTAAGAACCAACACTTCATGATGGAAGAAACAGTTTTAAGGGAAAATGTGAAATTGATTTGGAAGCGATGCAGTCAAGGAGTTAGTGGACCCTTTTAAAAAAATGTAGAACAGTGGACTGTTTTTATGAAAAACTTGTTCAGAATTTATAAAAATTCCTGCAAGAAATAGGTTGAGTGTTGTGGAAAGGAGCAGGTTTTGTGGTATTTACAGAAACCAAGAAGGGTGATTTTCAGTTGCTGGTTGACCTTTGTATGTTGAACATTGCTGCTAGCAATGTTTAAGCAAGTAGTGCAGTTTATGGAAATTAGAATGCAAAAGGCAAACAATGAAGTTGTCATTGACTTTTTTTCATCACTGTGAAGGGTGAATTGGAAAGGTGGCAGAACTGCAGTTGGGGGCATTGCCTAGGGCACCAGCCAACCTATTTGCCCCTCCCTTCCCAGTTTGCATTTGAGTTACAAACAAAAAAGGGCTTCAGACAAGTTAAGCAGTGACCTGTAATTTATATACTGCATATTCATATGGTGTCTCTGTCAGCATTTTGCTGAATTGTACCAAAGACCTGCAGCAGCTCTTTGCTACAGTTCACTGCCTCTTGGGGATGGGGGAATGTCCAGGCTAGACACAGAGCTGCCTGGTATCTGCATAATAGTACTTTAGCAAAGCTATTTGACACAGCTTAAACTGTAACAGAGCTATACTAGCTGCTTGGTACAGTTTGAGTGAGT
>NC_056749.1:280707151-280727151 GCF_019279795.1 Protopterus annectens
GAATTTTGAAGTTTTTTATTCATTTTTTGTGTGAAAGTTTAGGTATCCCTCTTTGATATTTTACTTTAGAGTTAATTTAAGTATTTTTTTTCCCTCCCCTCGCTGTTGGCGTAGTGTGTGTGTTGGGCCTGTGTGTGTATTTTGTTTTAGTTACTTTAGTTTAGTAGCGTGTTTATAGATTGGGATGGCTGAACAGCCCAAATCTATATTTTCTAAATGCTCCGAGTGTGGCCATAAGCTTTCCCCGGCTGATGGCCACACTCGGTGTGTTAGGTGCCTGGGGGTTGAACACCTCACATCTGGATGCTCCATTTGTGCAGGGTTCAACCCCAGGGCACTGAAGGAGCGGAGGTCCAAGCTTGTCTTGGCGGGCCTTTTACCGCCGGACTCGGCTCCGACCTCCGCTCCTTCGGGAGTAACCGTGGTTTCGGTTCTTCCCTCCGTGGCACCCCCTCCTCCTCCTGGGACTCAACCTCCCGTTTCTGGTTCGGAGGAGAGGGATGCTAGGACAAGGACGGAGGAGAAGCACCACAAGCGGCGGGCGAGACCTCTGTTTCGGCCCGCCAGCCAGCGGCTTCTCCCCCGGCTCTGTTGTCGGCTCGGTCTCCTCCTTCTCGGCTCCGGTCCCCAGTGTGCTTTTCACCGGGTCCTGAGGAGGAGGAGACCCGATCTCCGTCGAGGCTATCGAGGAGGCACTCCAGGCCTACCTCGGTAGCCTCGTCGAGATCTACATATAGCCTTTCGGATGCTGATCTGGACCGGATGATGAGAAGATTCATCCAGGCCCAGATGCAGATGGGAGTGCTCTTGCCTCCCCCCCCCCCCTCTGGGGGGGAGCTCAACACCCTTTTTCAAACCTATTGCTCCTTCTCCGACCCGCTATCCGGGTTCGGAGCAGCTGGAGCCGAGCAGCTTCAGAGCCGGGGGTGGGTCGGGGCCGATAGTACTGGTACCGGATCCGACCCTGCCCTCGAGTGCATCGGATCCGACCTCTCGGAGCCTGGATCCGAGCCTCGGATCCGGGGGATCAGTGCTCCTTCGGCGCCGTCTGTGTCGGAGCGCACTGTCCCTTCGGATCCGGCGCCCGGCGCCGCTCCGATCCACTCTTCGGATCCGAGGAGCCGATTGCCGGATCCTTTGGTCGAGGTCGGCTCCCTTCGGCGTTTGATGTAGTGGAGAGGGCCCTGTTGAGGGTCTCCGGACCCTGGCACTTGTTCGGCTCCGTCCGCTCCCTCTGCACTGGGCCAGGCTTCCACCATCCAGCCCCTGGGACAGCCCGCTTCTGTGCCCCAAGTTGCTCCAATGGAACAAGTTGCTGCTTGAGGACTCCTCTGACAGCCCCCAGAGGATGTCCCTCGCAAGCATACGTGCAAAAGGAGGCACATTGACTCCCCCGAGTCTCACAGAAGACACGGACTTGGAGGAAGGGGAAGGCTCCCCACGGTCACCCCCCGAGGATGTCTCATTTGGAGACATCATGGAAATGCTCCGTATAAGGGGGGGGTGGTCTGCCCCCAAGTCTTCCTCGGACGAGTCCGTGTTCTTGGAGGCATTTGAAGCGGGCCAGTCTACCTCTTGGGTGTCCCCTCCTGCCGACCCCCTGGTGGACCTCATTACCACCAGGGCGTGGAAGGAACCGGACACCGTGGAGCCAATTCCTAAGAGGCCCGATAGGATCCTTAGCCCACCGTCCGACTGTGCCCATTGGAGTAAGGGGCCTCCGGTAGATGCCATGTTGACGGCGGCCACCAAGAGGGAACTGGCTCAGGAGAGTCCCTCAGTCCATCCCCCCAGCAAGGAGTCTCGGATGATGGACCGCTTGGGGAAGCGGATGTTTAGTTCGGCGACCTTCTCGGTAAGCGCTGAACTACTTGGCACATGTCATTAGGATGCAGCGAGATCTCATTAAAGAATATGCTGCATCTCCCCCAGAGTCCATTTCGGAGGAGGACAGGGTTCTGCACTCCACCCGTATGGCCACTCTTAGGTCAGTTACTAATACCTCTATGCGGCTACTCTCCCACGCTACGGAAGGCGCCGCTAGAGCTGCGGGGACAGGCCTAGTCACTAGACGTCAGGCCTGGCTTCATCACTGCGATTTTTCTGAGCCCTTCAAAGCGTCATTTGCGAACGCCCCCTTTGATGGTTCGGCTCTCTTTGGCAAAACCGTTCGAGACGTTGACCCAGAGCGAGAAGGATGGGAAGACGCTGTCTGCCGTCGGAATCTGCTTCTCTGCACCCCAGAGGCCCTACTCTAGGAACCAAAAGGGTCAGAAGAAGATGTGGTTCCGGAAGTCGCAGCAGTCCCAGCCTGCTCCGGACAACCAGTCCTTCCGTGGCAGAGGAGGACAGGGAGGACGCCGCCCTAGAGGCAGAGGGGCTCCCAGAAACTTCGGGTCCAGGGAACCTTTCTCTGAACGGCCCGCAGCAACCCTGAGGGTTGCCCGACTGCTCCACTCTGGAGGCAGTCGGGGGCGTTGGGCACCTAGCGGCATGGGAGTCCATAACATCAGACCGCTGGGTTCTCCAAATCATATCCAGAGGATATCGCATCCCTTTCCTTCACCTTCCAAAGTTGAAGTCCCTCCCAGACGTCCCACCCGGTCAATGGGAGGCCGCTTTGGCAGAAATTGGCCATCTGCTAAAGAAAAGAGCCATCCAGCCCGTCCCCCCAGACCAGATCGGATCAGGGTTTTACTCCAGGTTCTTTTTAGTGCCAAAAAAGACGGGGGAACTAAGACCAATTCTAGACCTTTCTCTCTTGAACCTGGCAGTCCCCAAGGAAAAATTCCGAATGGTCACTCTGCAATCTATTCTCCCCCTTCTGGGAGAAAATCACTGGATGTGTTCTATAGACCTCAAAGATGCGTACTACCATATCCTGATGGACAGGCGCTCCAGGAGGTTCCTCCGCTTCCGGCTGGGAGCCAGTCACTACCAGTTCCGGGTCCTTCCCTTTGGTCTTACCACAGCCCCCAGGGTGTTCACCAAAGTATTATCAGTGGTAGCGGCCCACCTGAGGCTTCCGGGGGTGCAGGTCTTCCCCTACCTGGACGACTGGCTTCTTACCGCCCCAACAAGGCATCTACTACTATTGGCGCGAGACTCCTTTCTCCATCTTGCTCCCTTTCTGGGCATTACAATAAATACAAAGAAATCCAACCTGGCGCCCACACAGCTCTTAGATTTTATAGGGGCCAGGTTAGACACAAGGAGTTTAAAAGCCTTCCTCACTGCGGACAGAGTTCAAAACCTGCAGCTCCAGGTGCGGGCCATTCTCCACTCAAGTTCTGTTCCGGCGGAGTTGGTCCTGAGGGCTCTAGGGTCCATGGCGTCTGCTATAGCACTTCTTCCTCTTGCCAGGCTCAATATGCGCATCCTCTAGTGGACTCTTAGTACAATGGTCATACCTTGCTCTCCCTATGCATCATCCCATTGCGATCAGCAAGGCTTGCAAGCGGTCCCTCCTGTGGTGGCTTCACTCCCCAGATCTCCACGGAGGCCGCCCATTTTGTGCTTCTCCCCCTCTCGCCACGGTGACCACGGACGCCTCCGCCTCGGGTGGGGGCATTTTATGGCCGGACCGTCCAAGGCACGTGGAACGATTCAGAGACCTTACTGCATATCAACGTTCTAGAGATGAGAGCAGTGCTCTTAGCGTTGCTAGCACTTCAGGACTTTCTTCCCTTGGGAACAATTGCGATTCAATCGGACGACATGTCTGTTGTCTGGTACATCAACAAGCAAGGGGGAACAAGGTCTTACCCCCTTTGTTGAGAAGCCATGAGAGTTTGGGAATGGGCAATCTCCACCAACCGCTTTCTAATAGCAACGCACATTCCGGGTCGGTCCAACATCCTGGCGGACAAGCTCAGTCGCACCATTCTGACCCCTTACGAGTGGTCTCTCAATTTTCAAGTAGCGGAACGCATATTCGCATGGTGGGGAACTCCTTCATGCAATCTTTTTGCCTCTCCCTCAAACACCAAGTGCGACAGTTTTTTCGCTCTGATACCCCCTCCAGGAGGTTCTCCAAGAGACGCTCTGGTGCATGCTTGGCCACCCGGTCTTCTGTACGCTTATCCACCCTTGCCTCTGATGCTCCAAGTTCTTCAGAAAGCCTCTCGGGTGGGTTGCAGAATGATTCTCATTGCTCCGTTTTGGCCTCGACAGATCTGGTTCCCCTTTCTAAGGTCTCACTTGGTGAATCCTCCTTGGATTCTAGATCCCATTCCGGATCTGATATCCCACCCATCCTGCATATCTCGTCAGAACCTGGACAACCTGAAGCTGACCGCTTGGCTGCTCCAGTTCCACTCTTGATCAGGACTCCCGGTATTTCGTCACCTGTTAAGGCTATCCTGGTGGCAGCTCATAAACCGTCCACTAGGAAAGTCTACCGCAGCAAGTGGAAGCGGTTTTCTTTGTGGGCGGAGCGGCAAGGCCTGAATCCCTTCACGGCTCCTCTCCCTTTAGTGCTTGACTTTCTAACCACTCTTTTTAACAATGGTGCCAGCAGTTCCACAGTCAAAGTACAACTGGCGGCAATTTCTCATCATCACATTGGTCATGACTCTAGTCCACTCATGTCAGCCAAGTTGTGTAAAATTTTCCTTAAAGGTACTTTCCTTCTCAGGCCCCCTGTAAAACAAGCGGTTCCTCCTTGGGACCTCTCCTTAGTTCTCCAGGCCTTGACCACCCCCCCCCCCCTTCGAACCAGCGGCTACGGTGGATCTCAAATTCTTGTCTTTCAAGACAGCCTTTTTAGTAGCCATTACATCGGCCAAGAGAGTTTCAGAGCTCCAAGCATTATCAGCTAAACCTCCTTACTTGGTATTTCATCCGGACCGTGTTTACCTCAGGACCAACCCGTCCTTTCTTCCTAAAGTAACTTTCGAAGCAAACATTAATCAATCCATTAACCTCCCTGTTTTCTTTCCTAAATATGAAAACAAAGGTGAATACAAGCTTCACTCTTTAGATGTTCACAGGCAACTTAGATTTTATCTAAACAGAACGGCTGGTCATAGGCAATCCGACCAGTTGTTTATTTCCTTGGCTAAATTTAATTTGGGCAAGCCAATTTCTAAAGTTTCTCTGTCTCGCTTGATTTCACAGTGTATCTTATTGGCTTATCAAGCTTCAGGAAGGCCCGCACCGGAGGGTGTACACGCCCATTCAACCCGGTCAGTATCTACCTCGGCAGCCTTTAAGGCTAGGATTCCTCTAGATGATATTTGTGCAGCAGCCACGTGGGCTTCATCTCATACTTTTATTTCCCACTATAAGTTGGATCTTGCATCTAGGGGTAGAGCATCATTTGGCTCCGCGGTGCTCCGGAATATCCTTCCATGGTGGCTACCCAAGATTCAGGTAGCTGGGGACTCTGTCCCACAGGTTGCAGACAAATGAATCTCCTACTTCAGATTTAGAAGTTATGTACTCACCATAACGTTCCCTCTGAGTAGGTGTATTCATTTGTCTGCAACCATCCCGCCCTCCTATCCCCCTGGCCTTTCAGTTTCCTGCATATTATGTGTTACCCTTTTCAGGGTGTTCTTGCTGTTGGCAAACTCGATCTGAGGTCATGAGGGTAGAGCAGGGCATTATGGGTGAGGGGAGGAGCTGAGAGCTTGGATCCATAGCTGGTAAACCATGCCGGTTCGGATCCGATATCGGATCCACAACCCACAGGTTGCAGACAAATGAATACACCTACTCAGATGGAACGTTATGGTGAGTACATAACTTCTAATTTTAGGCTAGAGTCTGATTTAGTTCATTTTGAATTTTTACTGATTTTTCATTTGACTTTTTGCTGCTGTTTCATTTTTCCACTATTTGATTGATTTTCCAGTAGGGACCTCATTTTGGCTGTCTGCCTCTTAAGCTGTATGCATTTGAGTTGGGCTTTTGTTTCCTGTAGGCGATGGGGCATCTTCAGGAAATCTTGGGCAGGAATCCTTTGCATTTGGCAGTTGGCACAGCTGAGTGAACAGATACACATCAGTTATGATAATAAGGCACCACTTGGGGCAAAACACCTTGTCAGACATTCTCTAGAGCTACAGGATGTGCCAGTAGTTCCCGATTATATCTTTAGGCAGATGGTAGGGACCTGTTCTCACTTTCCCCACATGCAACTGTTTATCTTTATTTCACTGTTACAGTCATCACATTTGGGTTATCTGCTTGCAGTAGCCCTCAGTCGTCCTGATTATCCAAGTCTTGGGTCCTGCGTCAGTTGCTGTCTCATCTTCCATGATGTCAGGTAGTCAGGGGTATAAAGCATGCAGCTGACTTCATTACATTAGTCTTTCTTGCCGTGCGGTGCCTGAAGCAGAAGCAGTTCGCAAGTGCCGGTTGGCCGACTCCTGAAATTTTTGTTTCTGAGTTTCAGAACCGAAGTCTGCAACTAAGCTAAGTACCCCGTTGGGGAACCTTTTTCTTGCTCTAAACCGATGTCAGTAAAAGTTAATTGTATTTCTTGTGGAAAGCAAATACCTCATAAGATTTTCATTCATACTGCATTCCTTGCTTAGGCCCAGACCACGACGTACCTCGCTGTCGGTTTTGTGCCTTATTCAAACCTCATACTATTCGTCTATTTGCGCTTCTAAATATTTTGGTACTCCAATTATTCAGAAATGGCTTCAGTAAGCCACCCAACTACCGACATTCCAAAAAAAGCAAAGATAAAGACAGACAGACCGCATAGGTCCAAAGCTGCTGACGCTTCTCCTAAGCTAGTCGCCAGTTCACCGGTACTCCAGTGAGGTGCTTTTGTAGCTCCTGATACCCACTACTTCAGATTCGCAGGCCTCTACTGAGACCCATTCGGAGTCCGGTATGCCACTAGATGCTTAGACTGTGGAACCTGCGGATGTGTCTACCTTGTATGGGTCCAGAGCCGCTATGCAGGCACCGGTTTCTGAGGGTGTATTCAGGCCTACTGACTTGCATATTAAACAGACGCCATCTTCAAGGCCTAAAACTCTATCCATGCCTATCAAACCGCCCAGACTGCATGGTCAGGCCTCTATGCCTAAAAAACAAATAATGGCTAAAGACCTTTATTACTCTAATCCGGGGAAGCCACCCTTCCCCCCTCAGAGACCTAGGACTGATTTTCCTCCTCCTAATCAGGACTCTGAAATTTCTGTTTTCTCAAACCAGGATTTACCCTTATCTACCTATGAGGATTCTGATGCAGAGAACTCCATTCATTCTACTTCCCATCCAGAGGATTTCTCTTTTGGTGAAACCTTGCATACTCTTAGGGAGCATTTTTCGCTGGGAAAGCCAGGATTACTCTGACTCCAAAAAGAGGCTTAGGGAATTCTTACTCCTGCCTCAACACAGGCCTTTAGCTATCCCTCCTGTACTGGACATTGTAGATGATGCCTTCTTGGAATCTAGCCTGGCTCCTGACTCTACCTCCTGCTCTCAGAAAACCTGATGGGTATTACAGGGTTCCTGACTCTCACAAGTTCCTCTTTAAAAAATCTTACTGCGGATCCTGAGACCATCTCACGGGGACCCAAGTGTATTAAGGCTACTACTGCCAAAAATCCTACCTCCTCTGATGGAGATTCCAGGTTGATGGATAGATGGGTTAAGAAGGTATACACTTCTGCAACCTTGGCCATTAGGGCCTTAAACTGCCATTTTCATATGTTGAAAGTATCAGCAGCATAATATTGGATTGCTTAAACGGGCAATGATGACTATTCCTGACTGTGCTGAAAATATTTACAGGATTTAATGCATTCTGCTGAACAAGCTGGAAAACATACGTTGCAATGTGGGTTTAATTCATTAGTGGCATCTTGCAGGGCTCCTGTTACTGGGTCTGTACTTAGAAGGCATGCTTGGCTTAAGGAGCAATCTTTGCCAGATCATGTTAAAGCTAAATTACTGGATGCTCCCTTAAACCAAGACCGCTTGTTTGGCAACAGAGCAGAAGTAGTACTTAAAGGTTTAGGGAAAAGCTAAATCTATGCAAACTGTCAAATATTTCCTGAAAGTACAGCCTCCCAGATTTAGTAGGAATTGGTCCTTTCCTGCCTCTTCCAGGCCTTCTCAGTCCAAACCCAGAACCAGCAGAACACCCAGGCTTCAGTCCCAAGGTACTCACAGGCCTAAGCAGTTGGGGGCTCCCAATTCCCTATGGTAAACTGTCTCAATGACTTAACTTTAAACTTTCCAAGCCCTGCTCAACTGACCTGTTCCTTTAGGGAGGAAAGATTGCCCTGCATGCAAAAAGTTGGGAACTCATTACCCAGGACAATTGGGTTTTAAGTATAGTTTCCCAAGGATACAGATTCCACTTCCACTCCTTACCAACCCCAAACGGTTGGCCATACCTACCCCCAAATCAGTGGGCAGATGCTCAAAAGGAAGTTCTCTCTCTTTTAAGCATCAGGGCTATTCACCCTGTCCCAGAAGAACGGGGAGAATATTTCTACTTAAGACTTTTCCTGGTACCCAGAAAAGACCATTCCTGGCGTCCTATCCTGGACCTGTCTATCCTAAGCACATTTTTGGTAATCCCAAAATTCAAGATGCTAACTCTTCATCAGCTGCTTCCCCATGCTAGGCAAAGATGCCTGGTTGGCAACACTAGCTTTAAAGGAAGCCTTACCTGCACGTCCCAATAAGGGAATCTTGCAGAAGATACCTACGCTTCAAAGCTACATGCACCATCAGTTCTCTGCACTGCTCTTTGGCTTATCTACTGCGTCCATGGTATTCACAAAGTGCCTAGCTCCAGTCATTGCATTTTGCAGGCAAAGAAACATTCAAATATACCCATACCTGGATGATTGTCTAATTCAGGCAGAAAGCCAGGACATACTGTTAAATCATCTGGCATTTGTAAAGAAATTGCTAACGTCTCTGGGGTACACCATAAACAAAAAGAAATCACATCTTGTACCCTGCCAACAAATTGTATTCCTGGGAGCAAGCTTGAATGCAACTTCCCAGATGGGCTACCTCACGCCAGAGAAACAAATTCAACTGACTACAAACTATTGGCCACCAAGACCCAGCTATCTGCAAGGAAAATACTGCAAGCCCTGGGGTTCATGGCCTTTTGCATTCTACTAATTCCATATGCAAGACTGCATATGAGGAAACTGCAATGGTATTTAAAAAACCTATGGTGTCAACATTCTCAGGATCTAGAATCAATGATTCCCATCATACCTTGTCTACAGATAGAGTTCCTTTGGTGGGCAGAGGCCTGCCACCAAAACAAGGGACTGCCATTCACTGTACCCCCTGCCGCCCAAACCGTGACAGACGCATCAGACTATGCATGGGGGGCTCACTTGGCCAGGCAAATGGAACCCAAATCAAATGCACTTGCATATCAATCAAAAACAAATGTTAGCTGTACAGAATGCTCTGATATCCTTCAAGGACCACATTCTTCCAGGACAATTATTGGTAAAGACGGACAGTACCACTGTTATGTGGTACATAAGCAAGCAGGGGGAACCCATTCATACCCTCTCTGCAGACTAGCCATGGCTCTGTGGAACACCGTCTTGAGCTACCAATTGCACCTACAGGCTCAATTCCTGCCAAGAAAGCCAAGTACACTGGCAGACCTAAGCAGAAATCTCATGGACCCACACAAGTGGAAACTGGAACCAAAGATATTCAACATGTTGAGAAACAAATGGGGAAGCCCAGAGATGGTCCTGTTTTCCTCCCCCCAGAACTACCAATTAAACAAATTCTGCACAAGGACTCCCCACAAACAAACTTGGAAAGTGGATGCCCTGTCCCTCTCCCGGAAAAAACTATCAGTTTATGCCTTTTTCCCTCTGCCTGTCCTCTCCAAGGTACTACTAAAGATTAAACAGGACAAACTAAGGAAAATACTGATTGCACCAGACTGGCCACGCCAACACTGGTACCCCCTGTTGCACAGTGTCACTCTTGGCACCTACCTCAGACCCCTGCCCTGCTGTCCCAGCAGGGGGCCAGATTTTGCACCCACAACTTCAAACCCTGAACCTGGCAGCCTGGCTAATTACCTGATTACCTGATCTCTCCGTTACCATACCTCAGTAAGCAAGTGATGGATGTCATCCTGGAGGCAAGGAGGCCTAGTACTAGAAAATCCTATGCTGAAAAATAGAAAAGATTCTGTTCCTGGAGCCAAACTCAAGGGATGGGAGCAGGAGCACCCAATTTACCCCATATTCATCAATACTTAACTGAGATGCTTCACAAGGGCCTTTCCTTTTCCTCCATCAAAATTCATGCCTCAGCCATTTCAGCTCATTACAATACAGAACCACCCCTTTTTTCTCATCCACTGCTGAAGCAGTTCCTCAGAGGGGCCAAAAACATAAGACCACCCTGGATAGCCCCTACTCCAACCTGGGACCTTAACTTCGTATTGTAAAAGCTCACTGTACCTCCCTTTGAGCCAGCTGCAAATGCAGAGTTGAAATTCCTTTTTTGGAAAACGGCCTTCCTTCTAGCCATCACTTCAGTAAGAAGGGGTTCTGAATTACAGGCCCTCATGGCAGTGGAGCCTTTCATCATCTTTAATGATGACAGGGTGTCCCTTAGGACCAATCCCTCCTTCATGCCCGAGGTGGTAGCCAATATGGCCCTTAATCAGTCCATTCATTTGCCAACCTTCTTTTCTAATCCACAGAACAAAGTGGAACGAATATTGCATTCCCTGGACGTGCACAGACAACTTAGATTTTACTTGGACAGGACTAAGCCTCCCAGGAAATCTGAACAGCTGTTAGTTGCATTTGCTGCAGGAGCAGAGGGGAAGGCCATTTCAAAGCAAACCATTTCTAAGTGGATAGGCCATTGCATTCATTTCTGCTATAAGCATCATGGAAAACCTGCCCCACAAGGGGATAAGACCACATTCAACCAGGGCTGCATCTACCTCTGCAGCCTTTCTCAGAGGGGTTCCTATCAGGGACATCCTAGAAGCTGTTACCTGGAGTTCTGTACATACCTTCACCAAGCATTACCACTTGTCAATGTTTTTTTTAAATCCAGAGCTGGATTTGCCACCGCAGTCTTGCAGGGCCTTATAGCTGGTCCTAATTCTATCTAATTTCCTCCTCCCATCCTTAGCTTTGGGAATCTACCCAAATGTGATGACTGCAACAGAGAAACACGAAGAACATAGTACTGTTGTGTACACTTAACATAAATGTGGATGTTAGTGTATTCACTGTTGCAGTCCTGGTTACCCTCCCTCCAGCCCCCTGACTTTTATTAACTATATCTCTATTCTTGTTTACTATGCCTAAAGCTTTTTGGTGCATTTGCTTTTTTGTTGCAGGTGTAACCTTGTATAATAATTGCTTCCCATTATGGAGGCACCTGACATCTGGGGCAAGAAAAACTGATGTAATGGCATCGGCTGCATGCTTTTATACTCTTGACTACCTGACGTCATGGAAGATGAGACCGCAACCGATGCAGGACCCAAGACTTTGATAATCAGGCTGACTGAGGGCTACTGCAAGCAGTTAACCCAAATGTGATGACTGCAACAGTGAATACACTCAAACATCTACATTTATGGTAAGTGTGCACAACTGTACTTTTTTTTTTAAGCTTGACTGACATTGTTGGAGTAAGCCAAAAAAATTATTTGACATTTAGCTCTGTGGTCTGGAATTCATTATGAAGACATGGTTGAACATTTAATAAGAAGTAGGAACTTCATTTGTCAGCAACCTTTGGGATACGGATCTGAGCCGGCAACTTCTATCACAGCATAGATCCGAGCTCCTAGCTCTTCCCTTTACCCATAATCCCCTACCAACCCTGACTGACCCCAGATCTAGTTTGCCGTGCTTCAAGCAACAGCTAGACCTAATTTTACTCTCTCTAGTTTGAATTTGCGTAATTTTTTTTATCTTTTATTTCTCCTCCCTGCCCTCGCTGGTCGCAGTGTGTGTGTAGTGTGTAGGGGCCTAGCGGGTGTGTTTTCTTTTAGTAATGTCTGAGGCCCCTAAAGCCATTTTTTCGAAATGCACCGAGTGTGGTCACAAGCTTTCACTGGCTGATGGCCACACTCTGTGCGTTAGGTACCTTGGGGTTGAACACCTCTCCTCGGGTTGCGCGATTTGTGCTGCGTTCAACCCCAGGGCACTTAAGGATCGGAGGTCGAAGCTGGTTCTGGCGGGCCTTTTGCCCCCAGACCCGCCTCCGGTACTTCTGTGACCGCTACCCAGTCCTCGGTAGCAGCCACTCCTGCCCCCCTCCCTCCGACCGGGACTCAACCTCCCACTGTGGCTTCGGAGGTGAGGGAGGCCAGGAAAAGAGAAGTGGAGGGAGAAGCACCTTAAGCGGCGGGCCGAAGACTCCTCATCTGCCCCGCCTGCCAAGTGGGTTTCTCCCTCCTGGGTTTCTGGTTCTCCGCCTCCTCTGATCCGATCCCCTTGCTTCTCACCGGGACCCGAGGAGGAGGTGACCCGGTCCCCGTCGAGGTCATCGAGGCAGCACTCCAGGTCTGCCTCTGGCCTCCTCGAGGTCCACCTTCAGTATGTCAGATGCGGACATGGACCGGATGATGAGGTTCATCCAGGCCCAGATGCAGATGGGAGTGCTCTTGCCTCCCCCCCTCCGGGGGGGGGGGCTCAACCCTCTTTTTTGCTCGAGCCGCGTTGGATCCGGAGGTGGGTCGGAGCCGACAGTGCTAGGCACTTCGGCTCCGATTCCCTCGTTTGTCGGATCCGACCTCTTGGAGCCGTGGGCCAAGCTTCGGATCCGAGGGACTCTGTGCTTTCAGCCTCATCGGAGCGCGCGGGTCCTTCGGATCAGATAGTCTCTGCTCCGGGTCCGATCCCCGCCTCTGATCCGGGTGGGAGTCAGATCTCGGATCCATCAGAGCGGCTCCCCCTCTGCTTTCGCGGTGGTGGAGAGGGTATTGTTGATTGCATCCAGGCCCCCGGTCCTGGCTTAGGCTCCCCCCTGCACTCCCTCTCAGCTGGTCCTGGCTCCCCTCACCCGGCCTTCGGGGCAGCCTGCTTCAGCGCCTCTAGGTGTTCCATTGGAACAGGATATTGCTGGTGATTTACTCCTTGGACAGCCCCCCCCCCCCCGAGGAGGTTCCTCGCAAGTCGAAGTGTAAGAGGAGGCACGTGGACTCCCCTGAGTCCCTCACTGAAGATATGGACTTGGATGAAGGGGCAAGCTCCCCAAGGTCACCCCCCGAGGATGTCTCCCTTGGAGACATCATGGAAATGCTCAGAATCAGGGGGGGGGTCTGCCCCCAAGGCTTCCTCTGACGAGTCCGTATTCCTAGAGGAGTTCGAGGCAGGGCCATCTACCTCTTGGGTGTCTCCTCCCCCCGACCCCTTGGTGGATCTTATAGCCACTAGAGCCTGTTCCCAAGCGCCCGGACAAAATCTTGAGCCCCCCCCCCCCGTCAGAGAACACCCACTGGAGCAGAGGTCCCCCTGTGGATGCCATGTTGGTGGCGGCAGCCACCAAGAGAGTTGGCTCAGGAGAGCCCCACGGTTCACCCACCGAGCAAGGAGTCTCGCACGATGAACCGCCTTGGGAAGCGGGCCTTCAGTTCAGCGACCTTCTCCATGAGAGCCCTGAACTATATGGCACACGTCATTCGGATGCAGCGGGATCTAATCAAAGAATACACTGCTTCCCCCCCAGGGTCCATGTCGGAAGGGGACAAGCAACTGTACTCCTCCCGAATGTCTACCCTACGTTCTGTTTCCAACACCTCTATGCGGCTTTTGTCTCACGCCACTGAGGGAGCCGCTAGAGCAGGCGGAGTCGGGCTGGTCATGAGGAGGCGAGCCTGGCTCCGACATTGTGACTTCTTGGAACCCTTTAAGGCGTCATTTGCGAATGCCCCTTTTGATGGTTCTGCATTGTTTGGCAAAACCGTTCGTGACACCCTTGTCCAGAGCGAGAAAGACTGGGAAGACGTCTGCCGTCAGAATCAGATTCTCTGCTCCCCAGAGGTCCTTTGCCAAGAACCAAAAGGGTCAGAAGAAGATGTGGTTCCGGAAATTGCATCAATCCCAGTCTGCTCCGGACAACCAGTCCTCTCGTGGCAGAGGAGGACAGGGAGGACGCCGCCCTAGAGGCAGAGGGGGTCCCAGGAATTTTGGGTCCAGAGAACCCTTCTCTGAGAGGCCCACGCAGAGCCCCTGAGGGGTTACCCGGCTGCTCCACTCTGGAGGCAGTCGGGGGACGTTTTTTGAGGCACCTAGCAATGTGGGAGTCCATAACAATGGATCGCTGGTTGCTTTGCGTTATATCCAGAGGCTACCAAATTCCCTTTCTTGTAACCCCCAGAATCAGAAGCCTCCCCGATGTACCACCCTATGAGAGGGAGGCGGCTGCTGCAGAAATTCAGCAGCTCTTATAGAAGAGCCATCCAGCCCGTCCCCCCAGATCAGCTCGGATCAGGGTTTTACTCCAGGTTCTTTTTGGTGCCAAAAAAGACGGGGGACGCGAGGCCCATCCTGGACCTCTCTCTTGAACCTGGCAGTACCAAAAGTAAAGTTCCGGATGGTCACACTGCAATCTATTCTCCCACTACTGCGGGAGAACGACTGGATGTGCTCAATAGACCTCAAGGATGCGTACTATCATATTCTCGTAGACAGATGCTCCAGGAAGTTTCTCCGCTTCCGGCTGGGAGCCAGCCATTTCCAGTTCAGGGCCCTTCCCTTCGTTCTCACCTCAGCCCCCAGGGTATTCACCAAGGTCTTGGCTGCGGTAGCGGCCCACCTGAGACTCCAGGGAATTCAGGTCTTTCCGTACTTGGACGACTGGCTCCTTACCGCCCCAACAAGGCATCTTTGCTCATGCAGGGATTATTTCCTCAACCTGGCTCTACTCTTAGGGTTGACCAGCAACATGGCCAAATACTCCCTGGCTCCTACACAAGTATTGGATTTCACAGGGGCGAGGTTGGACTCTAGACTGATGCTTGCTTTCTTGACTCCAGATCGGCTTCAGAACCTGAGGTTGCACGCGCAGGCCATCCTTCAACTTCAAGCTTCTTCGGCGGAATTGGTCCTGAGGGCTCTAGGGTCTATGGCGGCAGCAATTCCGCTGCTACCATTGGCCCGGCTGAATGAGGGTCATACAGTGGACCCTCCAGGTACAGTGGTCCCTATCTCATCCCATTCCCCTAAGCAGGGTTTGCAAAAGGTCACTCGTGTGGTGGCTCCAGTCCTCCAATCTCCACACGGGACGCCCCTTCTCGCTGCCTCCACCAGTCGCCACAGTGACCACTGATGCTTCTCGCCTGGGGTGGGGGGGGAACTATTCGGGCAGAACAGTCCAAGGCACGTGGAACAACAGAGACCTCATTGCATATCAACGTCCTGGAGATGAGGGTGGTGCTTTTGACGTTGCAAGCACTTCACAACCCTCTTCCGGTGGGGACGATTGCGGTACAGACGGACATGTCAGTCTGGTACATCAACAAACAGGGGGAACCAGGTCTTACCCTCTCTGCCGCGAGGCCATGAGAGTGTGGGAATGGGCGATATCCACCAACCGCTTTCTCATCGCAACGCACATTCCGGGACGGTCCAACATTTTAGCGGACAGGCTCAGTCGTACTATCCTGACTCCTTACGAGTGTGGTCTCAATCCTCTAGTGGCAGAGCAAGTATTTGCCCGATGGGGGCGACCTTGTTGCTATCTTTTTGCCTCTCCCTCAAATACCAAATGCAATGATTACTTCGCTCTGATCCCCCCTCCGGGGGAGTCCCCGAGAGACTCTAGTTCATGCTTGGCCTCCCGGTCTGCTTTATGCTTACCCGCCTCTGCCCCTGATGTTGAAACTATTGCAGAAAGCCAGTCAGTTGGGGAGCAAGATGATCCTCATTGCTCCATTCTGGCCTCGTCAGACGTGGTTCCCTTGCCTATGGTCTCACCTGATTCATCCGCCCTGGATGCTAGATCCCCTCCCGGATCTCTTTTCACACCCCCTGGGTCTTCCGACTCCGAACCTGGCCAACCTAAAGCTGACTGCTTGGTTGCTCCAGTTCCACTCCTGATAAGGAATCCTGGAATCTCATCAGTCAAAGCCATCCTAGTAGCAGCTCACAAGCCCTCCACCAGAAGGGTCTATCGGAGTAAATGGAAACGTTTTTCCATTTGGGCGGAGCACCGTCATTTAGATCCCTTTACGGCGCCGGTAGCGTCGGTTCTAGATTTTCTAACTTCTCTCTTTCACCAGGGGGCTAGTTCTTCCACGGTCAAGGTGCAACTTGCAGCAATTTCACACTATCATGTAAGGCAGGAGTCAGGCTCGCTTATTACTTCCAAACTGTGCAAGACCTTCCTTAAGGGTACCTTCCTCCTCAGGCCCCCGGTCAAAGAGGTGGTACCTCCATGGGATTTATCCCTAGTTTTACAGGCCTTGACTAGCCCCCCCCTTCGAGCTGGCGGCCACTGTTGATCTTAAATACCTCTCTTGGAAAACGGCCTTTTTGGTGGCCATAACTTCAGCCAAGAGGGTCTCGGAACTCCAGGCTCTGTGTCAAACCACCGTATTTGGTCTTTCACCCAGACAGAGTTCACCTCTGGATCAATCCGTCTTTCCTACCTAAGGTATCTTCGGAAGCTAACATTAATCAATCTATTAATCTTCTAGTATTCTTCCCCAACTATCAAAACAAAGGAGAGTATAAGCTGCACTCTTTAGACGTGCATAGACAACTACGTTTTTATACTCATCGAACTACTGGTCATAGGCAATCCGATCAGTTGTTTGTCTCCTTTGCCAAAAACAACTTCGGCAAGTCTGTTTCTAAAGTTACCCTCTCACGATGGATATCTAGTTGTATTCTCTTAGCATATCAGAGCTCGGGAAGGCCTGCACCTCAGGGAGTCCGTGCTCATTCTACTAGGGCCGTTGCTACATCGGCTGCTTTCAAGGCTAGAGTTTCTCTGGATGACATTTGATCCGCAGCCACTTGGGCTTCATCTTGTACCTTTATCAGCCACTACAAAGTAGATATTGTCTCCCGAGGTACGGTGTCTTTTGGCTCTGCAGTGCTCCGGAATATCCTTCCATAAAGGCCACCCAAGATTTAGGTAGCTGGGGACTCTGTCCCAAAGGTTGCTGTCAAATGAAGTTCCTACTTCAGATTAAGAAGTTATGTACTCACCGTAACGTTCCATCTGAGTAGGTATCTTCATTTGTCTGCAACCATCCCCCCCTCCTCCCCCTGACCAAAATGATCCTACTTGGGGTTCTTTAGATTAGTCCCCTCTGGGACACAGTATTAGCTGTGCTGTGGGGCAAACTTGATCTGAGGTCAGTCAGGGTTGGTAGTGGATTATGGGTAAAGGGAGGAGCTAGGAGCTCGGATCTATGTTATGATAGAAGTTGCCGGCTCGGATCCGTATCCCAAAGGTTGCAGACAAATGAAGATACCTACTCAGATGGAATGTTATGGTGAGTACATAACTTCTTAGTATTGGTTGCTATTTTGGTTCCTGGATTCTTAAATTTCTTATGCACATGTGATTATTTACAGTGTTTCTTATTGCTTTCTGTCCTGTCTGATTCAAGTTTATTATGACTTTTTTTTTTTTAACTCCTTTGAGTTGTCATGGTCACAGGAGCAAACTGGATAGCTCCTTGTCTGTCCACCAGGTAGTATGTGGATTTTGTGCATCATTAATTTACTTAATTTGATGTTTAGCTGAAAATGGTTAATTTCTTGGTAAGTTCAACATCAAGGCAGATAATCTCTGGGTCACCATACAAGAATTTGTGTACATTATGGAGCGATGCAGGTTCCCTCAGATTATTATGCCTGCCATCCATCATAATGGACACACTTAGAACTTGATTTTCTTTCTTGGTGTCTGAATCATTTAAGCTAGAGATGAAGCTAGTCTCTTGGTATTTTGATTTGCCTGATGTGCATTTGAGCTCTGCTTGTTGGGTCCACTCCTGATTCTGTATTCTCTTGTACCAGTATTCTGTGTTCTCTCTTGCACCAATGTGAATCCCAGTGCATTTGACTGTCAAAATTTTTGTTGTTGCTTAAAACTCCGTCACCAGGTCTAATGACCTCACCTTATCCCCCCAGTCACAATCCAACCCATGTGTAATGCTGGTGCGGAGGTTGAGGATACTGGTACAGCTTCATACTGCTGCTGGAAAATGTATCCTAACAATCCAACACCCCATGGCAGCTGTGCAGACTCCACAATAACCACCTTCAGGAGGTGCACGAGTACTTCTGCATGTGCACAACCACCCTGACCAGGCAGTCTACTGCTTGAAGCAGGGAACTTGCCTGGATCTTAATGTTGCTTTTGCAGCAAGCCTAGACAGCCTCTCCCCTCTCCTTTTATCAGTCTTTGCCACCAGGTCCGATTTTGTCTTTTGTGCATCTTCTGTGTTATGCTGCTTAGCTCCTTAAAATTAGACCAAGTTTGTGTGTCTCAGCCAACTATTCAAGAACATCTTGCAAGACTTTTTAGATGGTCTCTTCTGTTGTCTTGTCTTGTGTGAAGGTGATACCAAGCGGACTGATTGCTGCTCCATAGGTAAGGCAAGAAGGAAGATGCGAAAGCAGCAGTGTAGTCTTGAAGTGCCAGTAAGTATATAAAGGAAAAGAACTAGAGGTTTTGAGGTAAGTTTACAAATTGATGGTAACCCCCCAGCATGCACAAATCCTCTCCCAAATAATCTAAGCTGTAAAGTGTATTATAGGTTTTAGTCAAAAGTAAAACTTTTTTCACAAAGTTCACCAAGACGCACAGAACACAAGCAGTAAAACGCACCCATGCATTTAACTTTGTTTCCTAAGCGTACACACACCACACTTCTTGAGAAACCAGTAATAGTTTTCAGCAGACTTTGCATGTGAAAGGAAGGCTTTCCCCACTGGGGACTTGTTTGCTCAGCTTAAAGATTGCAGCTTACTGACAGGTTGACTGCTAAAACAGCACCATGCATCAGTGGGTTTTAAAAAAAAAAAAAACCTCTAAAGCTTTTGGTGCTTTTCCTGCCTTTTTATAGGAGCACTACTTGTGCTCCTGGTAGGATGAGTAGCCTGGAAGCCACCCAAAGCTTATGGAAACTGTACAGTACAGGTGGGCTAAACCCACATAACTTGGGCTTGTGTAATGGTGGTTCACTAGATTGTCTTCTATTATGTTTGCTTACACAGCTGTACTTTCAGGTAATGTTTGTGACCAATTCAACTTTTTATACGCATTTGATTTTTTTAGTAAGGAATTCTGATACATTTTCATGTTGCTTGTTTGAAGGCTGCTAATAAGCTACATGGTATTCAGACTTGGGTTGAATCCTAAAGGTATCAAGTGGTACAGTGATCTCCCTGGCTTGACTAGATGTGGATGTGCCATTTAGAATTAGATTGTTACGGGATGTATTTTTCTAACTTTGACAGGTGTGCACTGAAGTTTAAATTGTCTGCACTTTGTCCAACATATTGGCAAAGATGCCCTTTTTTTTATGATTTGATTATTGCATAATTAGAATCAAGTTTGCTAACTGCCATGACATTGCATAATGTGAGATTATTAAATAGGATGTGTATTTCTGTAAACCATCTTGGTGAATTTAGCATCTTTTTACTGAAGTAATTACCCTGTTTTTAGTAACAAGTATATTTGGTTATTCATTGCTAATTTCCACACTTGTATGTTAGCAGAATCGTTCAAAAAGTAGTCCTAGTACAGATCTTTGTGGGTCACCACAGGCATCCCCCTACTAGGACAAGTAAGTCTCATTAAGACCTGTATCCTTCTGAATTAGTTGCTTTACCAAGTATTTTACCCATTGAATTGTGTATGAATTTACTTTACTACTTTTAATTTTCAGCTATTCCTTTATGTGGAATAGTGTGAATGCCTTAGCAAGGTTACAGTAAGTAGTGTTTGCCCCGGCTTTCTTTTGCAAGTTTCAGACCTGATATGAAAATTTATAATGTGATTTTATAATGCGTCAAGTTCTGAAA
>NC_056749.1:280732151-280768375 GCF_019279795.1 Protopterus annectens
ATTTCTGCCATACAGTCCTTTTTTCTAAAAATTTTGGCAACCCAGGACCACTGTCTCCACTGTATCTTCCATTGTTTTTGAGCGTTTTGTCAACTGTATCCCTGCTTCTATCCATGTGATTAAAAAAATGTCTAGTGGAAGTAATCAACATTTTGCTTCTGTCCTTTGTCTTCTGCTAGACTGCGCTTCACTTCATTTCCCCCTCAAGAGGGAATTCCCTTTAGACTGACGGAATGAGCAGTTTGGCAGCAGAATGAACATTTGTATTAGTATGTAAACTGTTATAACTTTTGTCCTGTGGAATACATGTACTTGTGCTGCGTAGTTTCTCTATTTCAGAACTAGTGTAGAAGTAGTGCATTATGGACTGGCTAATTTTTTTATTTTCCTTTGTGCGGCGTGGTTAACTCAAGTGCAGTAGTGAGATTTTCTTTGGTGGGGAAGTGAAACACTGACTGTAAGATGCACTGTAAAGGATACATTGGTGAGGCACCTGAACTATCATAATGTGCAAGAACATTCTAGTAATATGAAAAATGTATAATTCACAGTTCTGGATAAATTACTTGGCATTTTTTTTTTTGGCAAAATGGAATTGAATTGCCTTGTAGAATGCTGTTGAAGCAAGTTTAAAATGTTTTTGTTTTAGATTGCAGACTAGTTGCATGCCAGTCTCAACATGCTGAATTTCACTCAGTGGAATACTAAAATAGGATCATTTGCTTTTTACAACTGCATATTTTGGTCATGGTAGGTGATAATACAGCCCAGCATTATGATCAAACCTTGCTGTTCAGTAACTGCTATTCTCTAGTTCTGTTTGTCTTATTACTGTGCTTTTGGTTTTGCTTTCATTTGCTTGGTTCATGCGTTGTTTCCTCCCCCTACCTCAGGTAGCTTCAACACCATGTGAGACATTGGTTTATTTGCCTCTTTGGTTAACGCATAGATGCTCCCCTCTGAACTGAAGGAATGGAATCTACCTCTGCAATATGAGGAAAGGGGAAGGGAGCAAGCAGCAGCTTTCTACTCTTGGTGTGTCTTGATTCTTTTGATTTCCAACACAAATAGACTCCTAACTGGAAACTCCAGGGTCACAATAACACTGTGAATTTTTGGATTACCAAGGATAGGCGGGCAGAGGTGCACATGGCACTAATTCAGTGGAGGACCATGGATAATGGTAACAGTAAGTACTCTACAGGGTTCTGGGTCTTGCATTCTGTTGCATGTATGAAATGTTTGCTTTTATATCTCAAGTTGCTGGATTTTTTTTTCTTCAGTCTTGACTGTACAGACAACAAACATGTAATTGTCTGCCTTAAAGGGCCAGATTTCAGCATCTTTTTACCTTCACAGCAGAAAAGAAGCACTTAGTAAGTTTTCACTGTAATACTTGTGGCTGCCTATGGGAGATTAATGCACCTCCATTGACAAAAACTTTGCCCTATCTTTTAACCATTACTTATACTTCATCTAGTAGTGAACTGCAAAATTGCCTGTATCCATTGTTCCTCAGCTTATACACGTAATTGTATTGATGGGAAATGTGTGTACAAAAATCACTACTAATATGGGGCTTTGAAGTAATTGTCCCGTATCCTGTTGCTTTGTCATATTTCTATGTCACAGAGATTTCCTTTGTGTTTGAGGCACTACATTACATGTTAGACTTCAGGGTACCATTGCCCCCCACTGAATACTGGAACTTTGTGTTTAAGTTGGTATGCTAGGTGTCCATATTGCTATTTTTCTATGCTTTCCTCACTGTCATAGAGTGTATCTTTAATACAGTGCAGGCAGATGAGAGTAATCCACTCATCTTGTAATACTGTGTAGTTGCATGCAGTCTTCTGGGCATAGTCTTGGTGTTTTCCAGTTATTGCCTGCTTTTGCAAGTGTGTTGTAAGGTAGTGGACTCTACCAAACCACACTTCTGCCTCTGTACAACCCAGTGAAAGATTTCTTGCATTGTGCCACCCACTTTAATTGCTTCTTGGGTGGTGTTCTGTGCAGCTAACAAAGCTTTGCATTGTTTCTCTGGCTAAAATTTGTTTAGCTGTTGGTGATTAGCAAACAGTTTGTATTTGAGTAATAATGAGGAGTAACTTGGTTGTGTTCTCTTAACTAGTTCTCTGATATGTGAAGCAGATGGATTGGAGTAGCTGGTCAAAGGAAAATATTATTTCTGATGACCTTTCATATGTTCATCGTGCATACAGCTGCAGTCATCACACTTGGGTTATCCTGCTGTCAGGCGGGTCCTCTGTCGGCCGAATTCCAAAGTCTAGGTCCGGCATCGGTTGTCGTCGCTTCTTCCCTGACGTCAGTGCTGCAGGGGTATAAAAGAGGCAGCCTACGCCATTTTCTTCAGTCTTTCTGCCGCGCGGTGCCTGAAGCAGAAGCAGTTTGCAAGTGCCGGTCGGCCTGCTCCTGAGATTTACGAACAGTATTTCAGCCGAAGTCTTCTTTAAAGCTAAGTACCCCGTTGGGGAAACTTTTCTTGCCTCAGACCGATGTCAGACACAGTTAATAATTGCATTTCTTGTGGGAAGCAAATACCGCATAAGGATTTTCACTCTTTCTGTACACCTTGCTTAGGGCCAGACCACGACGTCTTGGCCTGCAGTTTTTGTGCTAGGTTCAACAAGCGCACTATTAAGCGCCGGGCGGAGTTCGCCTTTCATTATTTTGGCAAAAAATTTAATTATATCATGTCGGATACACAGACGCCAGTTTTTTGCAAAAGATGCAAAGACAAGGACCGACATCCGAGGTCTGCACCGAGTACTGAGACCACGCTTAGGCCGACTACCGGTTCTCCGGTTCTCAGCGAGGTGCCCTGACTACCGATGAAACTATTTTACCGGTGACTTCAGTACCCGAGGTCGCAGGTTCCTCTGTCTCCATTCCCACTGCAGATACTGACGCCACTCTTGGCGGGGAAACCAAAAATTTAGTGAGGCCTGCCATTTCTGAAGGCGTCTTCAGGCCTACCACCTTCTGTATTAAATCCTTCACTAAATCTAAAGCTGCAATGAAAACTAAAAAGCAGGGTCCTCAGACCTCCTCTCAAGGCCCCATGCCTAAAAAACAGATGCTTAAAATGGCTGAGGATTTGATAACTCTCATCAGGGGTTCTCAACCCCCCTCAGACAAAAGACCCAGATTGGAGGAAGACTACCCTTCCTCAGACCAGGCTTCTATTACCTCAGACCATTCTGAGGACCAGGATTACGCCTATTCCCCTTTTGAAGACTCTGATGCTGAGGAGTCTATTCCCTCGGTCTCCCCCCGAGGACTACTCTTTTGGGGAAACCCTGCATACATTGAGAGAGCACTTCCACTGGGAAGGCTAAGATTACTCAGATTCCAAGAAAAGGCTCAGGGAATTTCTACTGCTCCCCCAGCATAGGCCTCTGGCTATCCCTCCTGTTTTAGATATTTTGGATGATGTGTACGCAGAAGCCAGTCTTAATCCAGACTCTCTACCTCCAGCCCCTGTTAAACCAGACGGGTATTACCGGATTCCTAATTCTCACCAGTTCCTTTATAAAAGCCATACTGCTGACCCAGAAACAATTTCACAAGGTCCCAAGGGGATTAAGGCCTCTACTGCTAAAAACCCTTTACCTTCAGAGAGAGATTCCAGAGCATTAGAAAGGTGGGGGAAAAAGGTGTATACATCAGCCACTTTAACCATGAGGGCATTAAACTGTCAATTTCATATGTTAAAGTACCAACAGTTTTTGTTCTCAGCTGAAAAGCAAAATGACACAAACAGAACAACCAGATTTGAAAGAGTTGCAGGATTTGTTGCATGGAGCAGAGCAAGTGGATAAACATACCTTGCAGTGTGGTTTTGATGCTTTAGAGGCCTCATGTAGAGCTGCTGTCACAGGGTCTGTCATACGTAGACATGCTTGGCTCAAAGAGCAAACCTTACCAGATCATGTCAAAGCAAAGTTATTAGATGCACCACTTCAAAAAGATGTATTGTTCGGAGTTAAAGCTGAGGAGGTACTAAAGAAAATGGAGGAAAAAGCGAAATCTATGCAAACAGATTTCTTGCAGGTGCAACCTCCACGCTTTAGCAGAAACTGGCCTTCAAAAAATTGGTCCTTTCCAGCCACGGACAGACCTCAAAGGGGCAGATGCAGACGCCCAAGGGGTAGAGGACAACCTCAAGGATCTTACAGAGCTTGACAGTGGCAGGCACCAACCCCAAGAGGTGGAGAAGATAGACCACAGTCATTTAGAAAACGGACACAATGACTTTCCCCTATGCCTGCCAAACAAATCTATAATGGCAGCACCTTTGGGCGGAAAACTGGCCTTATTTTCAAAAAACTGGCACATTGTTACAAAAGACAAATGGATTCTGGATATTATAGACAGTGGTTACAGGTTCCACTTTCACACCCTTCCAAACATGAGGCATGCCAAACCTGCCACAAAGTCAATGGGCAGAGGCACAAAGACAAATTTCCGCTCTCATGGATATGAAAGCAATTCAAGAGGTACCTGCAAAAGAACAAGGTCAAGGTTTTTATTCCAGACTATTTCTGGTACCAAGGAAGGACAAAGATTGGAGACGCATCTTAGACCTATCTATCCTAAACACATCTAGAGGTACCAAAATTCAAGATGCTTACATTACAGCAGCTTCTTCCCATGCTGGGCAAGGAGTCTTGGCTGGTAACGTTGGACCTCAAGGAGGCATACCTGCATGTCCCTATCAGACAAGAATGCAGAAGATACCTCAGATTTCTTGCAGGTTCAACCCATTACCAATTCTCTGCATTGCCCTTTGGCTTATCTACTGTGCCCAGTGTGTTTATGAAATGCCTGGCATCAGTAATTGCCTTCTGCAGACAACAAGGAATACAAATCTACCCATATATGGACGACTGCCTGATCCAAGCGGACAGCAAGGACGTTCTATTGCAGCATCTGGCGTTTGTAATAAAACTGTTAAACTACCTGGGATACACTGTGAACAAAAAGAAATCAAAACTAATACCTTCTCAGCAGATAATTTTCCTGGGTGCCAGCTTAAATACAACAACCCAGATGGGCCTACCTCACGCCAGACAAACAAGGGCAACTGTCTCAATGCTTCAACAAAATGGCAACTTTAACCAGACTAACTGCAAGGAAAGTCCTGCAAGCTCTGGGGTTCATGGCATCTTGCATCCTACTAATACCATGTGCAATGCTGCATATGAGGAAACTACAATGGTACCTAAAAAACTTATGGTCTCAACACAGCCACAGCTTGGAAACAATTATACCACTCATTCCATGCCTTCAAAAGGAATTTTTGTGGTGGGCTCAAGCATGCCAAAGAAACACAAGTCTCCCTTTCTGTTTACCTCAAGCAACTCAAATCATCACAACAGACGCCTCAGACTACGCCTGGGGAGCGCACATGGCAGATCAGTGCATTCAGGGAAAATGGTCCCAAAAAGAGAAGCACCTACACACCAAAAGGAGATGCTAGCCGTGCAAAATGCTCTTATGACCTTCAAAGACCTACTGCATCCAGGCCAGCTATTAATAAGGACAGACAACACCACAGTCATGTGGTACATAAACAAACATGGGGGGACTCATTCATACCCCCTGTGCAGACGAGCTATGACCCTGTGGAACACAGCACTGGAATTTCAAATTCAACTACAGGCACAATTCCTGCCAGGGAAGGAAAACACACTGGCAGACAACTTAAGCAGAAATATGACAGACCCACACGAATGGAAGTTGCATCCTCAAGTCTTCTCAAAGATAACTCAGGCATGGGGACAGCCAGACATAGATCTGTTTGCTACCCACAGAAATTACCAGTTGGAAAAATTCTGTTCAAGGACCAAAGTTCTATTAAAAGCCAGAGCAGAGAGGCCACGAATGATTCTCATTGCTCCAGACTGGCCATGACAGCACTGGTATCCTCTCCTAAAGAGCCTGTCACACTCACCACCATGGATCCTACCTCTAGTTCCTCTTCTGTTGTCCCAGCACAACTACAAAACCCTTCACAGCCAGCTCAAAACCTTAAATCTAGCTGCATGGAGAATACCATAATTTCTCAACAGACTCTCCTCTCCAAGGAGGTACAGGATGTCATGTTGGAGGCCAGGAGACCCTCTACTAGAAAAGCCTACTCCGCCAAATGGAAACGATTTTGTTCCTGGAATCAAAAGGGCCAGAATCCTTGGGTAATAAATATACCTGAAATTTCTCAGTACCTAGCTGAGATGTTAAACAGTGGCCTTTCCTTCTCCATCAAGATCCACGCTTCAGCCATTTCAGCACAATACAATACAGATCCTCCTTTATTCTCACATCCTCTATTAAGGCAGTTCCTTAGAGGGGCAAAAAATATAAAACCCCCACGGAAACCACCAGTCCCAGCTTGGGACCTCAACTTCGTATTGGAAAAGCTGACCCTGCCTCCCTTTGAGCCGGCTTCTTCAACAGAGCTACAATACTTGTCGTGGAAAACAGCCTTTCTTCTGGCTATTACCTCAGCACGCAGGGTTTCGGAGCTACAGGCCCTCATGATGACAATTCCTCATTTTCTATCAGGACAGGGTTTCCTTACGAACCAACCCTACCTTCATGCCAAAGGTAGTATCCAGTGTAGCTTTGAATCAGACTATTCATTTACCTACCTTTTATCCAAATCCACAGAACAAAGGAGAGAGGCTACTACATTCCTTGGACATTCACAGGCAACTTCGTTATTACTTGGACAGAACAAAGTCATTCAGGAAATCTGAGCAGCTCTTTGTGTCCTATGCTACAGGTGCTCAAGGAAAGGCTATTTCCAAACAGACTATTTCAAAATGGATAGCCCACTGCATACGCTTTTGTTATTCATTTCATGGAAAATCAGTGCCTGTATACATCAGATCCCACTCCACTAGGGCTACAGCTACCTCTGCAGCTTTCCTCAGGAGGGTCCCTACCAAGGACATTTTGGAAGCAGCTACTTGGAGTTCAGTGCACACTTTCTCCAAGCACTACCACCTGCCACTATACTCAAAATCTACAGCGGGCTTTGCCACAGCAGTCCTGCAGGGCATCCTAGCCCCTCCTAGTTCCGCTTAGTACCTACCACCCTTACTTAGCTTTGGGATTCTACCAAAGTGTGATGACTGCAGCTGTATGCACTATGAACATAGTACAGTTTTGTACCTACCATAAATGTAGATGTTAGAGTGCTCATACAGCTGCAATCCAGGTTACCCTCCCTCCATCCCCTCTTGGGACAGGGCTTATGACAAACACCTTTATCATACAACCTATTTGGGGTATTCCTTTATGGTGTATTTGCTTGCAACTACTGTTTTGATTTATCTACATTGCATGTTTGCATAATATTATGTTTTGCCTTCCTTCTGGGGGCACCTGACATCTGGGGCAAGAAAAACTGAAGAAAATGGCGTTGGCTGCTTCTTTTATACCCCTGCCGCACTGACGTCAGGGAAGAAGCGACGACAACCGACGCCGGACCTAGACTTTGGAATTCGGCCGACCGAGGACCCGCCTGACAGCAGGATAACCCAAGTGTGATGACTGCAGCTGTATGAGCACTCTAACATCTACATTTATGGTAGGTACAAAACTGTACTTTTCTCTGATAGTTTACTTCCACACCCTTTCCTGTGTTTTGGAGGATAAGGATTTCTGCTTAGTGTGCTTCCTGCCCTTTCTTGCTGTGTTCCGAGTCTGGTTGGAGCTTTGGCCCATGTTAGCTCATAAAGTTGAGTACTGTTACCACAGGATTCTAGCTCTAGTGGTGATGTGTAAGGAGCCCTTGTGGTAGAAGGCGTTGTACAAGCAATTGGGTAAGGAAGTTCTAAAACCTGCATGACTGTGTTTCAGGAAGCACATGGCTTATGATGAATAAATAATGTACAGCTGTTTGGGTCTGTATATACTTTGAATGTGTAGTAGTTATTTCCATTTTAAGACAATTTTATAGCACAATTACTTTAAGAATCATCTTTTCTCATAATGTATTGTGTAGCGCCTGGTGCCAGTTTTTGTGATAAGCAAACTTAACATTGCTGTTTGAGCAGCATTTTGTACAAAAAGTTTTTGTTAAAATGCTGTTGCGTCCTGATCTCTAATGCTGTTTTAGATCACTTGATTAACCATAGGTGCATATCATTACATGGTGTCAGATCAGGGATCTCCTTCACCAGGTGAAAAAAAATTCAGTCAGAAAATCACATTGACGTTCAGAGTAGTGTTCTTTAACCTCAGAGAAAGCTGTTTTGCTAAAAACAATTAGCTTTACTGATTTTAAGCCTTTCAAACCTATAAAACAATGTTCGTGAAAAATGACAAATGTTTAACCCATTATAGAGCCATTTGACTTTTGGAAACCATTTGGCTGGCCAGCCTAGAAGCAAAGGTTCACACACTTTAAAGTAGCAACCAAGTTAAATAAAAGAAATGGAAAAAAATTGTGATAAATAGTTGTGCTGCATGGGAAAGGAGCTGGAAGAAATATAGGATTTATTTTCATCCTTCTAGGGCCAGTGTGTCATAGATGTCAGTAATAAGCTCCATGAACATTTTGTGCAGAAAGTAAATACTGCAACTATAAAGCGTGCTGCCAAAGATGAATGTGCTGAAGCTTTTCTAAGGTGTTTGTATCATCTGGCTGAAAGTTGTAGGATTAATGGAAGAAAAAGTTAGAGTATGAATTGTTAGTGGACTTGGCTGATATAGTGTATCAAAACTCAAAATTACAACTTTAAGTAACTAACTTTAAAAAAGGCCATACAAATTGCCAGACGAGCTGAGTTGGTAAAGAAGCAAAATATTAATTTAAATACATAAATTGCTATGGTTAAGGTAAAATGCAGAGACAGTTGTAAGTCTGGAAAATATATATATAGTACTCTGAGTAAGTGAATGCATGAGAAGCTGTGCGTTTGTAACATTGACAAATGCATAAGGTGCAACTCTTATGCTAAATTAGTGCAACGTGCAGTGTGAGGCAGAAGGTATTCTTTTGGCTTAGGGGTCGCCATAGTGGATCACCTGTCCATTCATGATTGGCAGTAGAGTTTTACGGTGTTTATTTGCCAGCCCGGCGCCCAACCTTCCATGGAAGGCACTCACGCTTAGGGCCAATTTAGTGTCCAATCCACCTACAGCATGTCTGAGATGTGGGAGGAATCCTTAAATAGGACATGCTGGAGGGACCCGGAGGAAACCCACACGACCACAGGGAGGACATGCAGACTGCACCCCAGCTGAGGATCGAACCAGAAGGTATAAGATATAAAAGGCTGGGTCTTTTTTTCTGTTTAAGACAAAGTTAAAGAAGCTGCTGCTTAAAATGAATGTGAAAGTAATGTTCAGAATGTTGCCCTTGAGTTCACTGTCTATAGTGATACTGAAGCAGACTGATAAATATACCTCTTAATCTGTTAATGCGTTAAATATGGACAAAGCCAAAAATAACAGAGGGACAGTGATCCAAAATCATAAACTTAAAAATGTGCTAGAGTAACAGATTTTGTGTTGGTATTTTCTAAAGGATATAGGGTGGCCACGGTGGTGCAGTGGTTAGCGTTGTCGCCTCACAGGAAGAGGTTCTGCAGTTCGATCCCCGGCTGGGGTACTGATTCTTGGGCCCCTGCCATGCAGAAGCTTGCAGGCAGCCCAGTTTTCCAGAATCTTTGCAAATGGGATTAGGGCTACCCATTCTAGGAACCTAAATGTGGCCTGCGACTTAAATAGGACAATGCTGGAGGGACAGATCTCCCGACTGCCTTGTCTTTGGAACAGGCTACTAGAGCACCTCTGATGCTATTCAAGAGGAATGTGCAAGTGGATTGGGCACTGTAAATTCTTACCGGGGATGGTGCCTACAACCCTCCTGGACATAGGCAGCCATCACTAAATGCAGTCTTTGGTATTGACTAACATTTTCATGGTATTACATAGGGATGAAACTGCTAGGCTTAAAATGGCCTCTGGGTCAATATCCTAGTAATCGCCTATGGTCTGTAGCTGATGGATGTCTGAATACTAACTTCGGGAAGTCGAGGTGCAGAGTGGGCATCAGTCAATGTCCTCTTCAGTTCTTTTTGAGCTGTGTAGTCCAATGTGTTTAGTTTGAAACAGTCCATTTGGTTCATTTTTCCATTGTGTCTCCCTTCTTCCACTCAGATAAATGCTCATTTGGGGAACTTCCACTTAATTTAATGTTTAAAAGGTTAGTAATTGTTGGGAGTGTTGGAAGCAAATCCTGCATAAAGATTTTCACTCATTTTGTCTGTTATTGGGGCTTCAGCATGTGTCTAATTGTACCAGCTGTGCTAAATTCTGAGCAAAACCCCTTAAATGTAGGGCTGAGATATTAGCCACCTGTATGGAGTTCTCAGTTTTAGTTCCCCCCAGTGGCTTTGCAAACACCATCTTCTGTTAGCGTCATTCCGAAGAAACCGACAAAAAAATCAAGGACTCTGACATTACTGACCTAAGGCTCCAGTTTCTCTAAGTTGACTGACCCCAGGTAAGGCTGTTCTGCAGCCCCTTGCTCCAGTGACTTAGGCCCTGAACCTTCTGGTGGGACCTCTTGGGAGGCGGCCATGGTTTCTAACCTACCTCTGTTACCACGACACAGACGGTCTGGTCTAAGGTCGCTCAACAGACACCCACTTCATTGTTTGGATGGAGGGTCTCTGGGTAGACAGTGTCTCCATAGGGTGCTGAAACCGTAACCCAAGTCACTGTTAGATGAACATAGCCTCAGGTTATCTCTTCGAAATGGACACCTAAACTGAAGCAAACAATTTCTATTTCTTCTACTCTGCCCTCAGTCACTTCAATTTAAGCTGAAGCCCAAGACCTCTTAAAAATAGCTCAGAAATTCATGGCCACCTTCAAATCCAAGGACCACTCCCACTCATCTGTTCTTGAGATCTAACCATCTAAAAGAAGAAGGGAGATGGCTTATCAGGAAGATTCAGACTCTTCAAGCTCGGAAGATGAAGAGTTGTCCTATTCTGAGTGCCTTCCATCACAGACTTATCCAGATTCAGACTCAGATGCCACCCTCTCTTCTGCTTAGACCCCCTGATAGCACTTTACGGAACTCTGGAAGTTCATATTTATCCCCAATTACATGATGGTCTCTTTCAGGGAAAGTCCACAGCAGAGACTCTAGCAGATCTTCGTAGACTGCTTTTCAGAAGATGGTTCTCACCATAAATCTTCAAAAGTTATAAATGCTTCAAACAAGGATCCTCTCTTTGTGAGACCTCATAGATTTATTTTATTTGTTTTACATTTGTTTACCGGGAAAGTCCAACTGGAAACATGTCCATTCTCAGCGGAGGCCCGGGGAGAAAAGCTCCAGAAAGCAGAGTATAAATACATTAGGAACAATAGAAACATTTAGAGATGAGTATAATATGCAGTTTTCAGTAGGGTGACAAACTTGGATAAAACTTAGCAGACAACATCAAAATCATGCGGCTTCAATTTCAGACAATAATACACGGAGTTATGGGCTAAGTCCCTTCAAGAATTCCTACACATAGAGGAGGAGTTGTTGTTGTGTCTTTTGGCTTTTAAGATTGAAATGTTTAGGGAGAGTTTGCCGGAACAGCGAATGGTGGATAGCCGGGGTTTAAGCAGGGACGCTGCCAACGCTGTTGCAAGTGTAGGTTGAGTCTTTTTTTGAACTGGGTTAAGGAGAATTGGTGAGCAAGTTTGGCAGGTAGCATATTCCAAGTTTTGCCTATTGAGTTGGCGAATAGCGAGTCCCCAGCCACATTTATGCCCTTAATTGTTTGTGCCAGCAGTTTGTCAGCAGAGCGTAGTGTACTCAGGTTGCTGTATGGTTTGATATTTAGTGCTGATGTTTTTTCAGGTTGATATAGTATTTTGTGGGTTATAAGTTGGTTGTATCGGAGATTTGACCCAACAGAAAGCCTTCCTTCTCCAGGGCAAGTTATCCTTCCTTACAAACTACTTAACCAGCCTCTTACCAAAACAACTCATCCTAACAAAGGGATTTCTGAGGATTTTGGGTTACATGGCATCATGCAGTTCTCATAATTAAAGTTGCAAAATTGCACACGAGACCTTCAGTGGCTCCTAACAAATGCTTGGGAACAACATTCTCAACCCTTGGATACCCTATTGGCTCTCCTATGCCTGAAGGAGCTGTTGTGGTGGAAGAACAATATATTGCAAGTCCCAGGGGTGAGATGCTCTTCAGCAGAAACAGACTACCATCACCACAGATGGTTCAGATATAGCTTGGGGTGCCCACGTAGGTCCCTTGAAAGTGTAGGGCATCTGGACACCAGAGCATATAAACCAATAAGAGCTAGTACATAGCTTGGGGAGCCCACTTAGGTCCCTTGAAAGTGCAGGGCATCTGGACACCACAGCATATAAACCAGTAAGAGCTAGTAGCACTTTACCTGACCATAAAGGCTTTTCTGCAGAATTTAAGCCTAGGGACCATGCAGATTTGGACAGAAACAGTGATGTACATAAATAAGCAAAGGGGTACCTCATCTTACCCCTTTGTACAGGCTCGCAAGGAAGATTTGGATGGCTGGCTCAAGAAGTAAGATGCATGTACTTTAAAACTGGAGTAATCTTATAGCATTTTATATTCTGGGTGAGAAAAATACCCCGGCAGATTAGCTAAGCAGGAATCTTCTTGACCCCAACGAGTGGATGCTGAAGGGAGATGTTTCTGGACTTAAGTGGGGAGGCCCTCAATTGACTTTTTCACCTCTCACCAGAATGGACAACTACCTGCTCTTGAAGTCAACAGACAGGGGCATGGAAAATAGATGCTTTCTCTTTCAGATGGACAAACCTGTTCCTGTATACATTCCTGGCCTTGCCTCTAATTCCTAGGGTACTGATAAGTCAAGGTGTTCAGACCTAACGTTATCCTAGTGGTCCCCCTGCTGGCGGAGGCAATACTGATTCGCTCTTTTCTTGACCCCCACAGCAAGGGGAGATTCCACACCCTGCTGCAGGAAATAAATCTCCACAGTGAAGCCATGGGATTTGTATTCCATCATCACCTAGCCACACTAATGTTAACAGCCTGGAGGACTGGGATTTGGAACCAAGGAGTGTCACCTATACCAAGGATATGCTGTCCAATCTAAAGAAAGCAAAGAAATCCAGTACCAGGAAATCATATGTGGTAAAATGGAAGAGCTTTTCCTTGTCACAGCAAGACCACCAACCCTTTCAGTCTTGGAGTACCGTACAGGCCTGTTTAGGTGGGGGCTTTCCTGCTCTAGTATTAAAGCACATGCATCTACCATATTGGCTTTCCGGCACAGTTCTGCACCTGTCTTTTTAGTCCACTACTTGAAGCTTTTCCTGAAAGGGGTAATTTGCTTGAGACAACCCAGAGGAAACTCTATTTGTGCCTGTTGCAAAGAAACTCTCCTTACTTGGTAGGTCACATTTCGTAATGCTCTCACATCAGCAGTGAGGGTCTGGCAGCTACAAGCCCTTGTGTAGAAAGTGTCACAGGGACAGGGGTAACCCCTTTGGAACAAACCCATTCTTTATGCCTACGGTGGTATCAGAACCCAAACCAGGCTATTCACCTGCCAGTCTTCCTCCCAAATCCACAGAATAGACCGGAACAAGTCCTTCATTCCCTGGATGTACACAGGCCAATTGGTACTATGTTTGACAGGCCTAAACTCCCTAATAGAGCAGTTACTAGTGGCTTTTACAGAGGGTAAAGAAAGCAGACCTGTCTCCAAACCATTTCCTTATAGATAGCCAACTGCATTAAGTTTTTTACTTGCACTATGGAAAAACTCTACCTGGTCATATTAAAGCGTACTTCACCAGGCACTGGGCAACTACTACTTATCAAAGGAATCCCTACTCAGGCCATCTTAGAGGCAGCCACATGGAACTCTATGTACACCTTTACAACGTCCTATAAATCTGATCTAGGCAATGTCTCCAAGGCTGGAACAGGCTTTGTTACTGCCATCCTGCAAAGCCTTATTTCCTAGGGCCATACAGAATACCTGGCACCCAACTGTTGACTTTGGGTGTCCTCCCAAGAATCAGTACTGCAACACTGACAGTGAAGAACATAGTACAGTTATGTCCCTCGTACCATAATTGTAGATGTTCAGGTAGATCAGTGTTGCAGTATATACTCCCACCCTCCAACATCTGACCAATTTTCTCCCCCTTGCTGGGTGCAAGGGGTAGTGGAGTCTACTTGGAGATTCTCTTACCTCCCTCATCCCCTCCCTGCCTCCTATGATCTGACACATTCTCACTCAAATTCATACAACTGGGGGAGTCTTACTTTTCAGACTAGCTGTTTTCTCCTTGGAAAGACCTGAAGATGGAGCTGACTGATGCTTTTCTTATACCATGATGTCCAGACACTTGTCTTTGAATGTGTCTGCTAGGGATGCTGCAAAGATTCTAGAAATTAGGCTTGTAGGTTTCTGCATGGCAGAAAGACTCGAGAATCATTTATCTACTCAAGCATCTACAAATATGGTAAGTTTGTTTTTTCCCAGTGCAGCAGTAGTTAAGCTGTATGGTTCATGCCCTGCTCAAGACGCAGCTGGTCAAATTTCAAAAGATGTGGCTTCCTCCCTCACCTTTGATTTAATTTATGATTATACAGCCCCATGGAGAAAGTCAGCAATCAGAGTGAAGAATATAATAGCATTTTCCTGCTGCCACGAAGAAGCAGCTTGGAGGCTTCACAGTAAGAATAACCAGACTTCATCTTCATTCTGGCCTTCCACATTATTTTATTAAAACTTTTAGCAGTATTTCCCTTTTTTGCTTCAGCTAATTTGAGGGCTATTTTTGTGAAAATATGTATTGCTTGTGTAATTAAGTTTAGGAAAGTGTTTTATTTGAGAACTGTTACGGGGTATGTTGGTGCTTATGTTCGCTGTGTGACAACTTACCTGCTGTTTTTTTCTGTCAGTTTTGTGACAAGGGTTTTCTGACAGGATTTTAGTGTACTGCATATGCATTACTTATTTTGTGGAACTGTGCGAGTGGAAGTATGCTGCTTATGAACACTGACAGCTTGGCTTCTTACCAACTCTGTCCAGCAGAGCTTACCTCATTTGAAGCATCCTCTTTGGTCACAGCATGGATACTTGGCCCTCTCCTGTGGGTTTGTCTAGTTGGACCTAGGAAAAAAACTTGCCAAAGAGCCCTTTCCATCTCTGGAGGCTCAGTGCTTCAGCTGATAGTGGGCGACACTTCAGTGGCCATTAGTCATTCCTCAGACATCTTGCTTACCCCTTCACCTTCCTGTGGTGTAGTCCTTTCAGCCACACCAACCAAGGGTTAGCCATTTCCTCTTTGTTCCAGAGTCCAGTCTGCCAACGAGAGAACCATCACTTTTTGGTCAGTGTGTGTTGTGGGAGATGCTGTTCAGTATAGCCAGGGAAAAGAGACCTCTTAATGGGGCAGAAGTACCTTCTCAATCTGTAATCAGCAATACCTGCAAAGAAAAAACAAACGGTTCAACCCTGTTCATCTAAAGATGTTGTGTCTGTTAGAAAAGATGATTTTCTTACTTGGCTAGGAGGAAGTTATAGGCTAATTCTGATGCTCCAAAATCTTTACCTGAAAGGTGTTAGCAGAAACATTTCAGAAGATTTTGCCTGATTTCAGAGGAAAATTGGCCCTTGTAACCCTTTTGGAGTAATTTACCTATTCTCAGACTATAACCAAAATGAATGAGATATTTTGTATGGGAACAAATGAATGTTCTCCCTGAATTGAGGGGTATCATAAGTAGGCATGTCTCATTCCACTGCCTATCCCCCATTCTTGGGAACTTTGTAACCATCCTGATTCTCAGCCTTAAGTTCCCAAAAAGGCAGATAATACCTTAGTTTCCCAAACAAGCATTTGTTTTCCTACCACGAGTCTGACCCTGCAGCGACCTCCACATCTTCACCCGCCAAGTACAGACTGTTGATGTCCACCAAATCCTTCCCTTGAGAAGAAAGAAATGTGTTTGATAAATTTCATCAGACTGTCCTACTTTGATGTGTAGAATTTTTAGCTGTCAGACTTCTGGAAGTTTCTTTGTACAGTTTGACAGAATTATCTACTACTTTTTCCCTGAAGGTAGTGCCTATCTAAATTCCAATGTTTCTAACATTTCTCTGGTATCAAAATCTACCTTAAGGGCTGGATATGATGTATACTGTGTATAGGGCCACTGTTACAGTATTGTGGAGATGTGCTTGTATATATAATCAAGTTTCCTGATGAGTTAGTCTGAAATTTTAAATTCAGCTTTAGATTAAGGTTTTATTTGCCCTTTTACTATTCAGGCCCTCAAACAATTTGAGAGAGAAATTTAATGCATGAAGTTTCCAAGATTTTTCACCCCCGCCCCTTAAGGTCCTCTTCTCAATCTATATAACTTAAACAATCCCTGTCTTTTCAAGCCAAATGGGAAACCAAGAAGAAATGGTAGGAGGGGAACAAGAAACAAGAATCCTTTCCAAGAAAGGGACAGTGTACTACTTCTTCATAATGACTACACAGATGTCAGCATTTTTCCTCCACCTGCACTCCTCCTGCCCCTATTTCTCAGAATCTGTCCCAGAAGATGGGGGTCTACATTCCTGTTTGGCAATGTATCTTTTCAGACTTAAGGTTGTTAAAAGTGGCTCAGGAGAGATACAGTTGGCATTGCATACAAATGCTTTTTAGGGGAGATGTTCTTCGTGTTTCACTGTTGCAGTCATTACATTTGGGCAATCTGCTGGCAGGTTGCCCTCAGTCGGCCTGAATTCCAAAGTCTTGGGTCCTGCGTCGGTTGCGGTCTTCTCTTCCTTGACGTCAGGTCGTCAGGGGTATAAAACATGCAGCAGATGCCATTTTCCCAGTCTTTCTCGCTACGTGGTGCCCAAAGCAGAAGCATTTCGCAACTGCCGGTCGGCAGATTACTGAACTATTCGAGTTTGAGTTTCAGAACCGAAGTCTTCACTAAAGCTAAGTACCCCGTTGGGGAAACTTTTTTTTTTTCTTTTTACCGATGTCAGAAAGTTAATAATTGTATTACTTGTGGGAAGCAAATACCTCATAAGGATTTCCATTTATATTGTATTCCTTGCCCTAGGCCCTGATCACAACGTGCCTGGCTGTCGGTTTTGTGCTAGATTTAACCAACACACTATTAAGCGTCTGTATATTTTTGCATCAAAGTATTTTGGAAACTGATTTAATTACCCAGAAATGTCATCTGATAGCAGTCAGACTACATAAAAAATGCAAAGAAAAGGACAGAGAAAGGCAGTCGAGATCCAAAACAGACAAAGCTTCTTCTAAGCCAGTCGCCGGTTTGCTGGTACTCAGTGAGGCGCTTTCACAACCCCTGATACCCGCTACCTTTGAGTCGCAGGCCTCTACCAACACCCATGTGGAGTCCGGCATGCCCAAGATACTCAAGGTATTGGACCGACAGATGCATCTCCCTCTGATGGCTTTTGAGGGTGTATTCAGACCTCAGCATTTTGTTTATCAAACAGACAGCTGCAAAACCAAAGACAAAAGCAACTTCTAAAACTAAAAACAGACGCATGAGCCACGTGCACAGGCCTCTATGCCTAAAAAACAGATCAAAATGGCTGAAGACCTTATTACCTTGATCAGGGGTACCCATCCCCCTCCAGATAAGAGGCCTAGGCAAGACACTGACTATGAATCTTCAGATCAGGTTTCTATTTCTTCTGATTCCTCTTCGGATCAAGAATTATCTATACCTCCCTGTGAGGATTCTGATGCTGAGGAAGTCTGTTCCATCTCCATCTCCTCCTGTGGATTATTGGAGAAACCTTGCATACTTTTGAGGGAGCAATTTTCACTGTGAGAGTCAAGACTTCTCAGAATCAAAAAAGAGGTTTGGGGATTTCCTTCTCCCTCAGCACAAGCCTTTAGCCATTCCCACTGTTTTAGACATTGTGGATGATGTCTTTTTTGGAGTCAAGCTTGACCCCTGACTCCTTGCCTCTGGCTCACAGTAAGCCTGACATATTACAGGGTCCCTGACTCACATAAATTTTTATTTAGAAACCCTGCTGCCGATCCTGAAGCTATTTCACAGGGTCCAAAGGGAGTTGAGGCCTCAACAGCAAAAAATCCTTCCCCCTCTGACAGAGATTCAAGGGCACTGGACAGATGGGGGGGAAAAGGTTTATACATCTGCAACCTTTGCAATCAGGGCCTTAAACTGTCTATTTCATATGCTTAAGTACCAACAACATGTTATGGGATTGCTGAAACAGAAAATGATGATTTCAGAATGTGCAGAAAATAAAGAATTGCAGGAATTATTGCATGCAGCTGAACAAGTTGGAAAGCATACTTTGCAGTGTGGTTTTGATTCCTTAGAGGCCTCCTGCAGGGTCGCAGTTACTGGATCTGTGATTAGGAGGCATTCCTGGTTAAAGGAACAAAATTTGCCTGATCATGTTAAAGCCAAATTGCTAGATGCACCTTTGCAGCATGATTCTCTGTTTGGTATTAAGGCAGAAGAGGTTTTAAAGAAAATGGAAGACTAAGCTTAGTCTATGCAAACTGTTAGACTTCTTACAAGTGCACCCACCAAGATTCAGTAGACACTGGCCTACGAAAAATTGGTCCTTTCCTGTGTCAGAGCTCAAAGGGGCAAATCCAGATGCCGTAAGGGATGTTAAATCGTGTTTCACTGTTGCAGTCATTACACTTGGGTTATCCTGCTGGCAGGCTACCCGCAGTCTGCCAGAGTTCCAAAGTCTAGGTCCGGTGTCTGTTGCTGTCGCCTCTTCACTGACGTCAGTGCGCCAGGGGTATAAAAGATCAACCAACACCATTTTCTTCAGTCTTTCTTGCCGCGCGGTGCCCAAAGCAAAAGCAGTTCGCAAGTGCCGGTCGGCCAACTCCTGAGATTTTCGAAATAGTTTCAGAACCGAAGTCTTCAATAAAGCTTAATACCCCGGTTGGGGAAACTTTCTTGCTTCAGACCAATGTCAGTAAAAGTTAAGTTATATTTCTTGTGGGAAGCAAATACGTCATAAGGACTTTCACTCTTACTATATTGCTGCCTAGGCCCTGACCACGACGTTACTAGTTGTCGTTTTGTGCTAGATTCAGCAAACGCACTATTAAGCGTCTGATTTTGCTTTACATTACTTTGGCCGAAGGGTTAACTACATAATTCTGTCGGATGACCGCAATTCATAAAAAAACGCAAAGACAGGCATCTGAGGTCCAAAACAGACCAAGCCTCTTCTAGGCCAGTCGCCGGTTCTCAGTGAGGCACTTTCGCAGCCCCTGACACCCGCTACCTCAGAGCCGCAGGCCGTATCCGACTCCCACGTGGAGACAACTAGGCCTCTGGAAACTCAAGTTATTGGGCCAGCGGAAACTATTCCCTCAGATGGGTCTAGAGCCGCTGAGCAGGCATTGGCTTCTGAGGGTGTTTTCAGACCTTTACAGCTTACTATTAAGTCCACTGCAGCAGCCAAGGCAAAGTCAAAAACACCTTTAAAGACAAGGAAACAAGTACAGCATTCTCCTGGACAGTCATCCATGCCAAAGAAACAGATGCTAAAAATGGCCGAAGACTTAATTACTTTGATCAGGGGTTCCCATCCCCTTCCTGATAAAAGGCCTAGGCAAGACACAGACTGATTCCTCTGACCAGGTTTCTATTTCCTCTGATTCCTCTTCAGATCAGAGATATTCTCTCCCTCCCTATGAGGACTCTGATGCAGAAGAATCTATACCTTCAGCCTCTCCGCCTGAGGATTATTCTTTTGGGGAAACCCTGCACACCATGAGGGAGCATTTCCATTGGGATAGCCAGGATTACTCAGAATCCAAGAAAAGGCTCAGAGACTTTCTTTTATTGCCTCAGCACAGGCCCCTGGCTATCCCCCCTGTGCTTGATATTGTTGAAGTTTTCTCTGAATCCAGTCTGTCTCCTGATTCTTTACCCCCTGCACCAGTCAAGCTAGACAGGTACTCAGGATTCCTGACTCATAAATTTCTTTATAAAAACCCTGCTGCTGACCCAGAAACAATTTCTCAGGGTCCCAAAGGGGTTAAGGCTTCCACTGCAAAAAAATCCTGTCCCCTCAGATAGGGATTCTAGAGCTCTGGATAGATGGGGGGGGGGAGGAAAAGTTTACACTTCTGCTACTTTAGCTGTAAGGGCTTTAAACTGCCAGTTTCACGTGCTTAAATATCAACAGTACCTCATGTCTTTGTTAAAACAGAAAATGCTTACAAGCTCAAAGTCCTGACAATAAGGAGATGCAGGATTTATTGCATGCAGCTGAACAAGTGGGAAAGCATACTCTGCAATGTGGTTTTGATTAAAGAGCCGCAGTTACAGGCTCTGTCATTTGAAGGCATGCTTGGTTGAAAGAACAAAGTTTACCTGAACATGTTGAAGTAAAATTATTGGATGCTTCACTGCTGCATGACATTTTATGTACTAAGGTAGAAGAGGTGTTAAAGAAAATGGAGGATAAAGCAAAATCAATGCAGACCGTAAAGGATTTCTTACAGGTTCGACCACCTAGATTTAGCAGAAACTGGCCTTCAAAAAATTGGTCCTTTCGGGTGTCAGGCTACAAAAGAGGCAGATACAGACGCCCAAGAGGCAGATCTCAGCCCCAAGGCTCCTACAGACCTAAACAATGGGGTGCTTCAGCCCCAAAGGAGAAGACAAATCACAACCTTATAGGAAACGGTCCCAATGACTTCCCTCTACAAATGCCAAGCACTTACCTTTTGGCAGCACCCTTAGGGGGAAAGCTAGCACTTTTCTCAGAAAATTGGCACATAATCACCCAGGACAAATGGGTACTGAATATTGTTTCTCAGGGTTACAGGTTCCACATGTCCTTCATGGATGCATCTGCAGTCATAACAAATGGGTTGTCCTGTCGTCAGGCAGCCCTTCGGTCGGCCGGATTCCAAAGTCTGGGTCCGGCCTCGGCTGATGTCGCACTTCACCCGACGTCATCTCTGCTGGTCTTCGGGTATAAAGGCATCAGCCGACGCCATTTTCCCCAGTCTTTCTTGCCGTGGCGCTCAAGCAGAAGCTGTTCGCAAGTGCCGGTCGGTCAGATCCAGAGATTACTACTACCGAATACTACTTTGAAGACTTCTAAAAAGCTAAGTACCTCGTTGGGGACTCTTTCTTGCCTCAGCCGATGTCAGAAAAAGTCAATAACTGTTCAACTTGTGGGAAACAAATACCTCATAAAGATTTCCACTCTTACTGTTTGCCTTGCTTAGGCCCAGACCACGACGTAGCAGCCTGTTCGGCCTGCGCTTCCTTCAACCGACAAACGCTTAGGCGTCGGTCGGAGTTTGCTGAACAGTTTTTCGGCTCAGATTTTGCGTACATTATGCCGTCGGATCCTCCGACTACCCAAATTGTTAAAAAACGCAAAGAAAAAGACCGACACTCGCGGTCCGCGGTTTCGGCCAAAACCACGGTGAAGCAAGCCGCGAGTGTCTCGGTTTCGGCCGAAACCGAGAAAACTGGTCAATCTTCAGCCGAATCCATGACTACTACTGAGGCTCCTGTTACCTTACCTGAATCGGCCTCAGAAATTTTGCCTACAACTGTGGTTCCTACTGATTTATCAGACACCATCCCCTTGGATATCTCTACCCCAGCACGTGGTGCTGCAAGGCCTCCTGCAGCCATGTCTATTAAGGGCTTTGCCAGGGCTAAAGCAGCCAAATCAGCTAAATCAGTGCCTGTTAAACCACCCTCACTCAGGCCCACTTCCAGTTCACAAATGCTTACTCTGGCAGAAGATTTAATATCCTTAATTAGGGGATCCCAATCTCACCCAGACAGGGCCTCTCAGCCCCAGAAAGAGACCTAGGGCAGAGCCCCCCGAGCCTGTGTCCTCTGATGATTCTGCGGATGACTCAGACATTACAGACCAGCCAGAGGCTCCTTTTTCCAATTATGAAGACTCAGATGCTGAAGAATCCATTCCAGCTGCCTCTCCACCAGAGGAATTCTCCTTTGGGGAAACCTTACATGCCATGAGAGAACAATTCCAATGGCAGGGACAAGATTTCTCTGATTCAAGAAAAAGGCTTAGGACTTTTCTGCACTTAACACAACATAGGCCCTTAGCTATACCTCCTGTCCTGTCTGTTGTGGACGATGCATTTAATGATGTCTGCACTGCACCTGATTCTTTACCTCCAGCCCCTGCCAAACCAGATAGATTTTACAGGGTGCCAGACACTCATCACCACCTATACAAGGCTCCACTTGCAGACCCCGAAACTATATCCCAGGGGCCTAAGGCAGTAGCCTCTACCACAGCAAAAAACCCTATTCCCTCTGAAAGGGAATCTAGGTCCTTAGAGAGATGGGGGAAAAAAGTCTACACCTCTGCTACTCTCTCAGCTAGAGCTTTAAACTGTCAGTTTCACATGATCCAATACCAAGAGTTTATGCTTGATCAGTTAATTAAAAAGCTGTCCTCTGATGAATCTTTAGATAAGAAAAATGTATTAGAAATGGTGAATAACATCCAACAGGTTAGTAACCATTCTTTAAAATGTGGCTATGATGCACTGGAGGCTTCATTTAGATCAGCCATGACTGGCACAGTGATAAGAAGGCATGCATGGTTGAAAGAACAGGTCTTACCGGATCATGTTAAAGCTAAGCTATTGGATGCTCCTATGGATAAGACCAGTCTATTTGGGGAACCTGCCCAGCAGGTAATGAAGAAAATGGAAGAGAAGGCAAAATCTGTACAAACTGTTAAAGATTTCCTACAGGTTCAGCCCCCAAGGTTTAGCAGGAACTGGCCTGCCAAAAATTGGTCCTTTCCTGACTCCACAAGATCACAAAGGGGCAGGAACAGACGCTCTAGGGGCAGAAATCAATCCAGAGGAGGTGCCTACAGAGGACGACAGTGGCAAGGCAATAACCGAGGCACAGACACAACCACTGCCACTGCAACCGGACAATCACAGTGACTTAGCTCTGTCTCCGCCTACCAGGGAGCAATTAGCAGCACCATTAGGCGGAAAGTTAGCCTTATTCTCGAAAAATTGGCACTACATCACAAAAGACAAGTGGATTTTGCAAACTATAGACCAAGGCTACCGGTTCCACTTCCACACTTTACCAGTAAAAAGAGGAATGCCAAACCTGCCCCCAAATCAAAAAATAGAAGCCCTGCACCAGATAGCGGAATTAATAAAAATGAGAGCTGTGGAAAGAGTACCAATGACAGAACAGGGCAAAGGATTCTACTCCAGACTTTTCCTAGTACCAAGAAAAGAGAAAAACTGGAGACCTATTCTCGACCTGTCCATCTTAAACACATACATCATTGTCCCAAAATTCAAAATGCTGACCCTACAGCAACTTCTTCCCATGCTGGGCAAGGAGTGTTGGCTGGTAACTCTAGATCTCAAGGAGGCATACCTGCACGTCCCCATTCGACCAAATTGCAGAAGATACCTCAGATTTCTTGCAGGATCAGAGCATTATCAATTCTCAGCATTGCCCTTTGGCTTATCTACTGCGCCCAGAGTATTCACAAAATGCCTGGCATCAGTAATCGCTCACTGCAGAGTACAGGGAATCCAAATTTATCCATACCTGGACGACTGCCTGTTACAAGCGGACAACAAAAGCAAGCTGACAACAGATTTACAAAGGGTCATTTACTTGCTACAAGCCCTGGGATACACAGTCAATTTACAAAAGTCAAGGCTGATACCATCCCAGACAAGAACCTTCTTGGGCGCGGAATTGGACACAGTAAAACAGATGGCATTCCTAACTGCAGAAAAACAAAAAGAGCTTCCTCTTTACTTCTTGGCATTAACAAAGCAGAACAAACTAACAGCAAGAAAAGTTCTACAGGCCTTGGGCTTCATGGCATCATGCATAATCTTGGTCCCACATGCCAGACTGCATATGAGAAAGTTACAGTGGTACCTAAAGAATTTATGGTCTCAACACAGGCACAGCTTAGAAACAGAAATACCACTAATCCCATGCTTAAAACAGGAGTTCCTATGGTGGGCTCGGGCATGCCAGTCAAACCCAGGCTTACCCTTCCACAAACTTCGAGCAAACCAAACCATCACAACGGACGCCTCAGACCTAGGATGGGGGGCACACATGCTGGACAAATGCGTGCAAGGACTGTGGACTCTGGACCAACTGCACCTGCACATAAACCAAAAAGAAATGCTGGCAGTAAAACTGGCAATCCTAAAATTCAGACCATTCCTCAAAGAAGGCCATTTGATAAGGACAGACAACACCACAGTCATGTGGTACATCAACAAACAGGGAGGCACTCATTCTTACCCCCTATGCAGAATGACTTTGGACCTTTGGAATCTGGCTCTCAGCTACAACATCCAGTTACAGGCAATATTTGTACCCGGAAAAGAGAACACCCTAGCAGACATTTTAAGCAGAACCACCTCGGATGCTCACGAATGGATGCTACACCCGGACATCTTCAAGGCCATCACAAAGAAATGGGGAATGCCACAAATAGATCTATTCGCTTCCCCACTAAATCACCAGCTCAAAAAATTCTGCACAAGGACATTCCACCCATTTGCATGGAAGGTGGACTCTCTATCCTTCATCTGGAAAGGCCTGACAGCATATGCATTTCCACCTCTTCCCTTGATACACAAGGTACTACTGAAAATCAAAGAAGAACGTCCAAGGATAATTCTGATAGCTCCGAACTGGCCAAGACAACACTGGTACCCATTGCTGAGGAGCATGTCTCGGGAGAAAATGTGGTCAATACCCCTGATGCCTCTGATGTTAACTCAAAACAACTACAACATCATACATCCAAACCTAAAAACCTTGCAACTGACTGCCTGGAACATCACATAGCAGTAACTAACCCAGACCTTTCACAAAGGGTTAAAGACATTATCCTTGAAGCCCGCAGACCTTCAACAAGAAGGAACTATGCAGGAAAATGGAAAAGGTTCGTCATTTGGAGCACTGAAAGAGGAAAAGATTTGTCGAACATAGATATTGCTAACATTCTGGAGTACTTGGCAGAGCTTCTACATACAGGCCTGTCCTATTCCTCCAAGATACATGCATCAGCTATTTCAACAGAATACAGCTTTGATCCTCCTGTCTTTTCACATCCTCTACTCAGGCAGTTCCTCAGAGGGATCAAGAATGTAAAACCTCCTTGGAAACCACCATTACCAGCATGGGACTTGAATTTTGTACTAGAAAAATTGACACTCCCTCCATTTGAACCAGCAGCAACAGCAGATCTACAACACCTGTCATGGAAAACTGCTTTCCTACTGGCTATTCTTCAGCAAGGAGGGTTTCGGAACTACAGGCCTTAATGGCAGTGCAACCCTTCCTAATCTTCCATCGAGATAGGGTGTCCATGAGAACTAATCCTACATTTATGCCTAAGGTGGTATCCAGTGTGTCTTTAAACCAGGCAATCCACCTACCTACCTTCTTTCCCAATCCACAAAACAGAGGTGAAAGAATAATGCATACCTTGGATGTACATAGACAGTTACGCTACTACCTGGACAGAACCAAAGGTAACAGAAAAACTGACCAGCTCTTTGTAGCCTATGCAACAGGAAGGGAAGGAAAAGCAATTTGCAAACAGACAATCTCCAAATGGATAGGAAATTGCATAAGATTCTGTTACTCCTACCATGGAAAACCAATTCCACAGAACATAAGACCTCATTCTACAAGGGCTACAGCCACTACCACAGCTTTCTTAAGAGGAGTGGCAACCAAGGACATTATTGAGGCGGCTACTTGGACCTCCGTGCATACATTTGCCAAGCATTATAACTTACCTCTATATTCTAGATCCCGAGCAGGGTTTGCCACTGCTGTACTGCAAGGGATCCTGACTACACCATAATTTTTATTCCTCCTCCCCTAGTTTGGCTATGGTATTCTACCCATTTGTTATGACTGCAGATGCATCCATGAAGGACATAGTACAGTTTTGTACCTACCATAAATGTAGATGTCCGAACTGGATAGCATCTGCAGTCAGGATTACCCTCCCTCCTTCCCCTCTGTGGTACTCCTAGGGTATTTACCCTCCTAATAGCTAGCTGGGGGGGGGAGTCTCTTATGGTGTATTTGTTTGTATATATGTACATACATATTTATTTTTTGTGTTTGCCTTCTACTATTTTGGAAACATTGGCTTTTACCCAAAATTTAGCTTTCCAAGAGGGCAATTGGCATCTGGGGCAAGAAACACTGAGGAAAATGGCGTCGGCTGATGCCTTTATACCCGAAGACCAGCAGAGATGACGTCGGGTGAAGTGCGACATCAGCCGAGGCCGGACCCAGACTTTGGAATCCGGCCGACCGAAGGGCTGCCTGTCGACAGGACAACCCATTTGTTATGACTGCAGATGCTATCCAGTTCGGACATCTACATTTATGGTAGGTACAAAACTGTACTTTTCACACCCTTCCAAAATCAAAGGTATGCCGGACCTGCCACAAACCCAGTGGGCAGAGGCACAAAAGCAAATTGCTGCTCTCATGGACATGGGGACTATTCAAAGAGTACCGCAGCAAGAACCAGGACAAGGATTTTACTCAAGACTTGTCTTGGTACCCAGAAAGGACAAAGCCTGGAGACCAATACTGGACTGGTCAATCCTAAATACTTTCCTGGATGTTCCAAAATTCAAAATGTTAACACTGCAGCAACTTCTACCCATGCTGGGAAAGAAGGCTTGCCTAGTTACTTTGGACCTCAAGGAGGGCATACCTGCGTGTCCCAATCGGAAAATCTAGCAGAAGATGCCTCCGATTCATAGCCTGCTCAATGCATTACCAATTCTCTGCACTGCCCTTGACTTGTCTACTGCGCCCAGGGTCTTCACAAAATGCCTGGCACCAGTAATTGCATTTTGCAGACAGAGGAATTCAAATATATCTCTACTTGGACATTCTTCTACAACACCTGGCGTTTGTAAAAAGATTACTAATTTGCCTAGGGTACACAGTAAACGAAGAAAAGAAATCAAAACTAGTGCCCTCTCAAGAGATAATATTCCTGGGTACAAGCTTAAATACAACTGCCCAGATGGCTTCTCATGCCAGACAAGCAAAGGCAACTGACTCGTTACTTTCAAATGATGGCAGCAAAGACCCAGCTCCCTGCAAGAAAAATTCTGCAGACCCTGTGCTTCATGGCATCCTGCATTCTAATTCCATATGCAAGACTGCATATGAGGAAACTACAATGGTATCTAAAAAGTGTTTGGACTCAACATTGCCACAGCCTGGAAACAATGTGTCTTTCGGCTTTTCCCGGTTAGGGGTCGCCACAGCGGAACTACGGTCCGCTAATGATTGGAAGTTGTTTTTTACATACAGAGTTACCAGCTCTGACGTACAACCTTCAGCGAAGGTGCACCCATTCGTGCATGTCTCCACGCAGAAGACGCTCTAGCTGACAACGCTACCGCAGCACCACCACCGCGGGTCTTGGAAACAATCAACTCTAAATGTTAAGTTGTCAGTCTCGCCTTCATTCTTGCTGGATGGGTTCGGAGCCGATCCTCGGCTCCGACTCTGCACTTGCTAAGCTTGAGAGCTAACTTTACCAGCTCGAGGCAACCCTATATCCCATGATGCAAGGCGGAGACTACCCAGATCTCGTTTGCCGCTTTGCTAACGAGGTGCCTCTTTTACTAGCTCTAGGTAAGTTTTCTTAAGACTTTGTCTCACCCCTTTTATTTTTCATAACCTTAGTAGTTTTGTGAACCTTAACGTTTATTTTAACCCTATTCCCGTTAGTGTTCCCTTTTTTTCGGGTTATTTATCCCCTTCCCTAGGTTAGGCCTTAGGCCTTCCCCTTTCCTAAATTTTCCTGTCAGGGATTTTTGTGTCCGAGTATGTTGTATCCCGGTTTAGTTTAGATTTTTGGATTGGGTGTTATTTGTGTGTGTGTGTCTGTGTTTTTCTTGTCAACTTGTGTTTCCTCGACACAGCTATGTCGAAGGACACGAAGGTCTCAGGCTTCAAGAAGTGTGACTCGTGCTGTCAGAAGATGTCTCTGACAGACGGTCACACTTGTGTTTACTGCCTGGGACCTCAGCACCTGCAGGACTCTTGTGCTATCTGTTATGCCTTCAGCCCAAGAGTCCTGCAGGAGCGCAGAAATTAATATTGAGGGGCTTATTAAAGCCTGAGAGCTCCCCGACTAAGTTGGCTCCGGGGAAGCCCTCGAAACCTGTCAAGCCTTCAGCTGCAAGTCCCAAGCCGTTGGCTACTGGTTCAACTTCTTTAGTGTCGAGATCGGCTCCGGCCAGAGCCGATCCTTCCATTCTAGAAGTCACAGTATCGGCTCCATCCGGCGCAGATACTGCCAGATCTGGATGCTCAGTGTCGGCTCCGGCTGGAGCCGACATATCCTCTGCTCCTTCGCCTCCACCTATCTCTAAAAAGAGATCTCGATCCCCCTCATTGGAATCGATGCGGTCGGCTCCGAGATCACCCCTGCTCTTGGAGCGGAGCCATCGGAGCCATTCTTCTCTGTCGTCCAGGCTGTCTGATCACGACCTCGAGAGAGTGGTGAGTAGACTATTAAAGTCTCAGGCATTGGCCCAAATGCTCCATAGCCCGTCTCAACAGACTGTAGCTATTTCACATCCACCTAACATTCCTCCTTCGACTCTCTTACAGAGCTCGGAGCCGTGACTGTTGTAGCTTCGGAGCCGATACCACCCCTTTCGGCTCAGTCGTCCTCTGCTCCGATTTCCTCCTTGAGGCCTTCATTGGAGGGATCCGGGCGTCTGGTCTCTCTCGTCTGCTCCGAGGGGGCAAGTGGCATCGGACCCTTGTCCGACCCCGTTCTCCCTCTCGGGCTTGCTGGTGAGCTCAGCCCCGACATCTGCCTCTGAGCCTTCCCTCTCTGTGAGGCCTGGAGTTCCTATCTCTTCGGAGCGGGAACCTTCTGGTCTCTCTGATGGGGGAGCCTTCGAGGTGGAGGAGTGTACTAGCCCCTGGGCGTAGTCAACGGTCAGTTCCATCAGCTCCTCCCACTACAGTGCCTGCTGACGTCTCTTCCCACTCTCCTGCTCCCGGACCCAGAGATCCAACGCCTCAGGTTTCCCCATTGGGAATATCTTCCTCTTCCGAGGCTTCTCCTGATCCATCAAGTGAACCTCCGTGTAAGAGGACATGTAAGAGGAAACATCTAGACTCCCCCGAGTCTATTACATCTGATACTGACTTGGATGAGTCTGAGGAATCCCCAAGATCCTCTGAGGATGTCTCTTTCTCAGACATCCTTGAACTCCTTAAGCAGAGGGGGAACTGGCCCTCCCTTAATCCTTCCGAGGACGAGTCAGTATACCTGGAGGCGTTCGGATCTCGACCCTCCACCTCCTGGGTGTCTCCGCCTTTCGACCCTCTTATGGACGTAGTGGCTCGGAAGGCGTGGATGGCCCCGGATTCGGTGGAACCTATTCCTAGGAGGCCTAAATTCATTACGGCCCCACTAGATGGGCAATATTTGACAAAAGGTGTCCCGGTTGATGCCATGGTGGTGGCTGCAGCCACCAAGAAGGAACTAGCTGATCCTTCAGTTACCTATCCATCCTCCTAACAAGGATTCTAGGACTATGGACAGGTACGGCAAGCGGATTTTTTCTTCAGCGACCTTAGCCATGCGATCGCTGAACTACTTGTGTCACTTCACCTGCCTTCAAAGAGATGTTCTTAAAGAGTTGGGAGAAGTTTTACAGGATCAGTCAGCTGCTGGGTGTCAGGATAAGATTAGCTCACAGCTAGGAATCCTTAACTCCATTGTTAACTCCTCCATGCGGCTCATTTCTTATGCAGCCGATGGAGCGAGTAGGGCCGTAGGCACAGGAGTGGCTTTAAGGCGTCAGTCCTGGATGCGGCTTTGTAATTTTGCAGACCCCTTCAAGGCGTCCTTCACAAACTCCCCTTTTGATGGCTCGACCTTGTTCGGGCCTCAAGTGAAAGACACTGACTAGATGCGAACAAGATGGCAAGACTCTTTCTGCTGTAGGAGTCTGTTTCTCCACCCCTTCAAGACCTTACCCAAAAGGTCATAAGGGAGGGGAAGATGTGGTTCCGCAAATCTCAAGGAGTCACGCCTGACGCACGAGGTCAGTTTACCCCCAGAGGCAGAGGGGGTAACAACAACAGACGCCGCCCTAGGGGTAGAGGGGGTCCGCAGAATCAGGGTAGCAGAGAGCCTCTTTCTGACAAACCCTTCCAGCATCCCTGAGATGTTGCCCGATTGTCCACCTTCGGAGGCAGTCGGGGGAAGATTATCGCTGTACACAATAGCCTGGCTTTCCCTTTCTCAAGACAAATGGGTACAGTCTATTATATCAGAGGGTTACAAAATTCCCTTTATTCAAACCCCAATTCAGCAAAAGGGAACCCTTCCAGACGTTCCACCCGGTCTAAGGGAGCTAGCAGTACCAGAGATATCAAAACTGCTAGCAAAAAGAGCCATCCAGCCAGTCCCAGCAGACCAAATAGGATCCGGAATCTACTCAAGGTTTTTTTAGTACCAAAAAAAGACAGGGGACTGGAGACTAATATTAGATCTGAGCAAACTAAACACGTTTGTAAAGAAAACAAGATTCCGGATGGTCACGCTTCAGTCCATTCTACCCTTTCTGGGCAAGGACAATTGGATGTGCTCGGTAGATCTTCAGGATGCGTACTATCACATAAAAATTCACAGGCGCTCCAGAAGATTTATCCGCTTTCGGCTGGGGACCAGTCACTTCCAATTCAGGGCCCTGCCCTTTGGACTCGCTACAGCCCCCAGAGTGTTCACCAAATGTATGGCAGCGGTTACGGCTCACCTGAGACGTCAAGGATTCCAGGTGTTTCCATATCTAGACGACTGGCTCCTCACTGCCACCACCAGGCATCAACTTCTCCAGGCCAGAGATTACACCATTCACATTTGCAGAGGGCTAGGGATTTCTATAAATTTCGAAAAATCTGCCTTGTCGCCTTGTCAATCTATTACTTTTATAGGCGCAAAATTGGACACCGTACAACTTTCAGCAAAGTTAACAGACCAAAGGATCTTGGACATTCAAAGTCACGTCCAGGTGATTCTTCTCGGCTACAAAATTCAGGCCAGATTTGCTCTGAAAGTATTGGGTCTTATGGCGGCCGCCATAACACTTCCCTTCGCCCATTTTTACATGCGTCTTCTACAATGGATGCTATTCGCCCAATGGTCCTTTCAACAACTACCCATGCGTCACAGGATCATAATAACTCCAACTTGCAAAAGGCATCTGACCTGGTGGATATCGTCCCCTCAAGTCCATCAGGGCAGACCCTTTGTTCCTCCTGCCCCGGTCGCCACGGTTACATCGGACGCCTCCCTGATCGGGTGGGGGGGGCATTATCAGGGCAGGATGGTCCATGGCACTTGGCAACCTTTCGAATACCATCTGCACATAAATGTCCTAGAGATGAGAGCAGTGCTTTTAACATTGCAAGCCCTCAACGACTCTCTTCCCCTGGGAACTATTGCAGTCCAAACGGACAATATGTCCGTAGTGTGGTATATCAACAAACAGGGCGGAACCAAGTCCTATCCACTGTGTCGAGAGGCTCTCAGACTTTGGCAGTGGGCAATCTCTTCTCAGCAGTTTCTGATAGCAACGCATATCCCCGGGAAATCCAACATCATAGCGGACAGGTTGAGCAGAGCTATTCTCATGCCTCATGAGTGGTCTCTCAAACAATCAGTGACGGAAGAGATTTTTCAGGAGTGGGGCCTTCCTTGCTGCGACCTTTTTGCTACACCTCAAAACAGCAAATGCCCAGACTTCTCTCTCTTCCCCCTTCCAGGCCATCACCCCAGAGACGCTCTAACCCAAGATTGGCCCCGGGGACTTCTTTATGCTCCCCCCCCCTTTCCTCTGATACCTCAAGTAATTCAGAAAGCAACCGCCTTGAGAGCCAAGTTGATTCTCATTGCCCCTTATTGGCCTCGACAGATATGGTTTCCGTTCCTACATCATTATCTCTTGGTACAGCCATGGCATCTGGACCCGGTTCCAGATCTTCTGACCCACCAGTCGGGGCAGCTGCACCAATCCATACCTTCTCTCAACCTCACTCCTTGGTTGCTCCACTTCCATCCTTAGCCAGGCTTCCTATGATTTCTAATCCCGTCCGGGATATCATAGTAGCTTCCTTAAAATCTTCTACCAGAAGGATTTACACTAGTAAATGGCAATGTTTCTCCTTCTGGGCAAAAGCTAGGAATATAGACCCCTATACTGCTCCGATTCATTCGGTCTTGGACTTCCTAGCTGAGATTTTTCATTCAGGATCCTCTTCCTCCACAGTAAAAGTTCAGCTGGCAGCCATTTCGAATTTTCATATAGGCCTTTTGGACCACAACATTATGTTACATAAACTTTGCAAGGCATTCCTTAGAGGTATCTTTTTACTTAAACCTCCGATTAGAGACCCCCCCACCACAGTGGGATCTAAATTTAATTTTAACATCCTTGATTCTCCCCCCTTTCGAACCTGCGGCTGCCTGTTTGTTGAAACTTCTTTCTTGGAAGACACTCTTTGTAGTCGCCATTACTTCTGCCAGGAGAGTATCTGAGCTTCATGCTCTCTGCATTCGTCCTCCCTACTTAATCTTCCACAAAGACAGGGTATCTCTAAGGACTAATCCGTCTTTCTTACCCAAAGTGGCATCGCAGAAGAACTTAAATCAATCCATTGATCTTCCAGTTTTTTTCCCAAACTATTCTGATAGAGCGGAACAAAAATTACATTGTCTTGATGTTCACCACCAGCTCAGATATTATCTAGACAAAACTAAACATTTTAGGAAATCTGATCAACTGTTTCTATCCTATGCAGAGAACAGGAAAGGCCTTCCAGTTTCCAAGGTGACTTTATCTAGATGGCTGTCTTCTGTGATTACTTGCATTTATCAGCTCAGAGGCAAAGAGTTGATTTCTAGGCCAAAAGCCCATTCTACCAGAGCTCTAGCCACATCTACAGCCTTTCAGGCTAGACTTCCAATAGACACTATTTGTGCAGCAGCCACATGGGCCTCTCCTCATACCTTTGTTTCACATTACAAATTAGACTTGGCCTCCAGAGACGGAGCGAATTTTGGTTCCACCGTTCTCAAGAGTCTGTTCCATTGAGCCACCCAGGATAGAGGTGCTAGGGGCGCGGTCCCATCCAGCAAGATTGAAGGCGAGATTGACAACTTGACATTAAGAAGTTATGTACCTACCATAACGTTCCATGTTAGTTGTCTTCTCTCGCCTTCTTTCTTGCGTCCCACCCTCCACCCCCCTAGCCTGGTCAGACCGAGAAGATTATGCCTCTTCTCTTAAGAGGCTTTATCCTTTTTCTAGCTAATCAGCTTCTAGTGTCACTAGATTAGGTTGATCCTTTTCAGAGGATTATGATGATTATGATTGTCATTTTTAGTATTGTTACTTTTTCCTCCTCCTTTTCAGTTGGAAGAATATATTCCATAATTTCCTTAGCCACCAAACGAGATCTGGGTAGTCTCCGCCTTGCAATTTGGGATATAGGGTTGCCTCGAGCTGGTAAAATTAGCTCTCGAGCTTAGCAAGTGCCGAGTGAACCCATCCAGCAAGAAAGAAGGCAAGAGAAGACAACTAACATGGAACATTATGGCAGGTACATAACTTATTCCCTGCCTACAACAGGAGTTTCGATGGTAGTCCCGGGCCTGTCACCACAACAACGGACAGCCTTTCACCTTACCCACAGCTAGGCAGACAATAACGGATGCATCGAATTATGCCTGGGGAGCGCACATGGCAGGAAAATGTATTCGGGGCACGTGGCCCAAGGAACAGATGCATCTTCACATCAATCAAAAAGAGATGTTAGCTGTACAGAATGCCCTGACAGCCTTCAAATATCTGCTACATCCCAGGACAACTATTACTAAAGACTGACAATACCACAGTTATGTGGTACATAAACAAGCAAGGTGCACACATTCCTACCCCCTCTGCAGGCAAGCCATGACTTTGTGGAACACAGCACTGACCTATCAAGTACATCTGCAGGCAGAATTCCTGCCAGGAACGAAAAATACACTGGCAGACAAACTAAGCAGAAATCTCATGGATCCTCACGAATGGAAACTAAATCCACAGGTCTTCAGCATGATTACAAGGAAATGGGGGCCTGCAGACATAGATCTTTTTGCCTCCCCTCACAACTGCCAACTACAGAAATTCTGCACAAGAACTCATCACTCACAAGCATGAAAAGTGGATGCTCTATCATTCAGCTGGAAAACCCTGACCGTTTATGCCTTCTCTCCACTGCCTCTTCTTCCCAAGGTGTTCCTAAGTCAGACGAGAAGCCAAAAATGATCCTGATTTCCCCAGACTGGCCACGCCAGCACTGGTACCCAATCCTAAAGAGCTTGTCTCAAGGCCCAGCCTGGCCTTTACCTTAAATTCCTCGTCTTCTGATTCAACAAAACAATCAGATTCTGCACAGTCAACTCAGATCCTTAATTCTGGCTGCATGGCAGATAATTTAGCCACTCAGACCACACCTCTCTCTAAAGCTGTTATGGATGTCATTTTAGAAGCCAGGAGGCCCAGCACTAGGAAATCTTATGCAGATAAATGGAAGAGATTCTGTGCTTGGAATCGGGCACAAGGACTCTAACCACTTGTTCCAAATATACCTCAGATTTTACAATACCTAACTGAGATGCTGGACAAAGGCCTATTCTTCTCATCTATTAAGATCCATGCCTCTGCCATTTCAGCTCATTACAATACGGAACCTCCTATTTTTTCACATCCACTACTAAGACACAGTACCTTAGAGGGGCAAAAAACATAAAACCCCTAAGGAGAGCACCAATACCTACTTGGGCCATCAATTTTTTTTTAGAAAAGCTCACACTGCCTCCTTTTGAGCCAGCCAACCCAGCTGATATAAAATTCTTATGGAAAACTGCTCTGCTCTTAGCAATAACTTCAGCAAGAAGAGTCTGAGTTACAGGCATTAATGGCAGTGGAACCTTTCATCATTTTTCATCAGGACAGGGTCTCTCTAAGGACAAGCCCAACATTTCTGCCAAAGGTGGTTTCCAGTGTGGCTCTTAACCAAACCATTCATTTGCCAACTTTCTGTCCAAATCCCCAGAATAAAGGGGAGAGACTTCTGCACGCTTTGGACATAACACAGCTACGATTCTACTTGGACAAAACAAAAGCTTTCAGAAAAACTGAGCAACTGCAGGATCACAAGGAAAGCCCATCTCAAAGCAGACTATTTCAAAATGGATAGGGCACTGCATTCGCTTCTGCTATGCACAACATGGCAAATCAGTGCCTAAGGGCATTAGGCCACATTCTACCAGAGCAGCAGCCTCTTCAGCAGCCTTTCTCAGAGGAGTACCAACCAAAGACATTTTAGAAGCTGCAACCTGGAGTTCTGCACACTTTCACCAAGCACTACCACTTGCCTCTCTACTGTAAATCCAGAGCAGGCTTTGCCACTGCAGTTTTGCAGGGCCTGTAGCCTTTCCTAATCCTATTTAGGCCCAGCCACCCAACCTCAGCTTTGGGGTTCAACCCAAGTGTAATGACTGCAACAGTGGAGCACTATGAACATGGTACAGTTGTGTACCTACCATAAATGTAGATGTTAGAGTGTATTCACTGTTGCAGTCCAGGTTACCCACCCACCATCCCCCTTTTTCATTGCTGGGACTTTTCTGTACTTCTCATCTCTATACAACCTGTGTGGTGTATTTGCTGGTAGATGAAGGAATTGTTTATTTTTGTACATGCATGCTTTTTGGCATAATTTTTTCAAGCTTTCCTGTTTGGGGGCACCTGACATCTGGGGCAAGAAAAACTGAAGAAAAATGGCGTCTGTTATACCCCTGGCACACTGACGTCAGGGAAGAGGTGACAGCAACCGACGCTGGACCTAGACTTTGGAACTCTGACTGCGGGTAGCCTGCCAGCAGGATAACCCAAGTGTAATGACTGCAACAGTGAATACACTCTAACATCTACATTTATGATTGGTACACAACTGTACTTTCCAGATACCAGGCGCAAGATTCATA